>NC_086446.1:390010187-390310187 GCF_028390025.1 Pseudophryne corroboree | reverse complement strand
TTTTAAGAAGCAGTGGTACATTCAAGAGAAGATAGCCAACAAGGGAGGGGAAGAGTAACTGTTTGTCCAAAGCAACTCAATGGGGATGATTCAACTGCTTACCCCGTGGCACAACAGAGCAATACGATTGGTGCTCTGTTTAGGCGTGATGACATTTCAGCTCGCTGCTTCCTGAGCTGAAAAGTGCCCTGTTTGTCCACGGAAAAAAGGCTTTTTCACACTTTAGGCAGCATTTTAGCCGGGTTTTGCAAGGCTATATATACCCAATGCTCAACAACTGGATTGCTCCAACAGTCATCCAATACTTGGTTCCGGTATGAATGGTCGACAGTCATTAGGTCGACCACTATTGGTCGACATTGACACATGGTCGACACGAAAAGGTCGACACATGAAAGGGTCGACAGGAGGTTTTTTTTTCCTTCTTTTTTTGGTGTCGTTTTTTTGCGTAAAGTAACTGGGAACCCCAATTAGTGCACCGCTTCGCTCGCCATGCTTCGGGCATGGTGCCTTCGCTCCGCTACCGATTCGCTCGGCACAGATTACCGTTCCAATCGTAGTCCACATGGATCGTAAAGTATGGAAAAGTTCCCCAAAAGAAAAAAAAGTTAAACTCACGTCGACCTTCTCATGTGTCGACCATGTGTCCATGTCGACCATCTGAATGGATACCCCAATACTTTGGGCGCCCAAGAAGAACAGAATTAAGGTGAGAATTTGACATTGCTATTCCAAAAATAGTGATATTCTCCTTTATCTGTTAATCAGCTGCAGATTACAGTTTAATAATTATAGATAACTGAACAGCATTGACAAAATAATAAGAATTTACTTACCGATAATAAGAATTTACTTACCGATAATTCTATTTCTCGGAGTCCGTAGTGGATGCTGGGGTTCCTGAAAGGACCATGGGGAATAGCGGCTCCGCAGGAGACAGGGCACAAAAGTAAAGCTTTTACAGGTCAGGTGGTGTGTACTGGCCCCTCCCCCTATGACCCTCCTCCAGACTCCAGTTAGGTACTGTGCCCGGACGAGCGTACACAATAAGGGAGGATTTTGAATCCCGGGTAAGACTCATACCAGCCACACCAATCACACCGTACAACTTGTGATCTAAACCCAGTTAACAGTATGATAACAGAGGAGCCTCTGAAAGATGGCTTCCTAAACAATAACCCGAATTAGTTAACAATAACTATGTACAAGTATTGCAGATAATCCGCACTTGGGATGGGCGCCCAGCATCCACTACGGACTCCGAGAAATAGAATTATCGGTAAGTAAATTCTTATTTTCTCTATCGTCCTAAGTGGATGCTGGGGTTCCTGAAAGGACCATGGGGATTATACCAAAGCTCCCAAACGGGCGGGAGAGTGCGGATGACTCTGCAGCACCGAATGAGAGAACTCCAGGTCCTCCTTTGCCAGGGTATCAAATTTGTAAAAATTTACAAACGTGTTCTCCCCTGACCACGTAGCTGCTCGGCAGAGTTGTAATGCCGAGACCCCTCGGGCAGCCGCCCAAGATGAGCCCACCTTCCTTGCGGAATGGGCCTTAACAGATTTAGGCTGTGGCAGGCCTGCCACAGAATGTACAAGTTGAATTTTGTTACAAATCCAACGAGCAATCGACTGCTTAGAAGCAGGTGCACCCAACTTGTTGGGTGCATACAGTATAAACAGCGAGTCAGATTTTCTGACTCCAGCCGTCCTTTAAATGTATATTTTTAAGGCTCTGACAACGTCCAACAACTTGGAGTCCTTCAAGTCGTCTGTAGCCGCAGGCACTACAATAGGCTGGTTCAGGTGAAACGCTGATACCACCTTAGGGAGAAAATGCGGACGCGTCCGCAGCTCTGCCCTATGTCGAATGGAAAATTAAATAAGGGCTTTTATAAAACAAAGCCGCCAGTTCAGATACTCTCCCGGCCGAAGCCAGGGCCAGTAACATAGTCACTTTCCATGTGAGATATTTCAAATCCACATTCTTTAGTGGTTCAAACCAATTGGATTTGAGGAAATCTAAAACTACATTTAGATCCCACGGTGCCACCTTAGGCACCACAGGAGGCTGTATATGCAGTACTCCTTTGATAAAAATCTGGACCTCAGGGACTGAGGCCAATTCTTTTTGGAAGAATATTGATAGGGCCGAAATTTGAACCTTAATAGATCCCAATTTGAGACCCATAGACAATCCTGATTGCAGGAAATGTAGGAAAACGACCCAGTTGAAATTCCTCCATCGGAGCACTCCGCTGCTCGCACCACGCAACATATTTTCGCCAAATACGGCGATAATGCTTCGCGGTGACTTCCTTCCTTGCCTTTATCAAGGTAGGAATGACTTCTTCTGGAATGCCTTTTCCTTTTAGGATCTGGCATTCAAACGCCATGCCGTCAAACGCAGCCGCGGTAAGTCTTGAAAAAGACAAGGACCCTGCTGAAGCAGGTCCCTTCTCAGAAGTAGAGGCCACGGATCGTCCGTGACCATCTCTTGAAGTTCCGGGTACCAAGTCCTTCTTGGCCAATCCGGAGCCACTAGTCTTACTCCTCTTTGCCGTATAATCCTCAATACCTTTGGTATGAGAGGCAGAGGAGGAAACACATATACGGACTGGTACACCCAAGGTGTTACCAACGCGTCCACAGCTATTGCCTGCGGATCTCTTGACCTGGCGCAATAACTGTCCAGTGTCTTGTTGAGGCGAGACGCCATCATGTCCACCATTGGTTTTACCCAACGGTTTAATAGCATGTGGAAAACTTCTGGATGAAGTACCCACTCTCCCGGGTGAAGGTCGTGTCTGCTGAGGAAGTCTGCTTCCCAGTTGTCCACACCCGGGATGAATACTGCTGACAGTGCTATCACGTGATTCTCCGCCCAGCGAAGGATCCTGGCAGCTTCTGCCATTCTGTTTCTTGTGCCGCCCTGTCTGTTTACATGGGCGACTGCCGTGATGTTGTCCGACTGGATCAACACCGGTCTTCCTTGAAGCAGAGGTTCCGCCTGGCTTAGAGCATTGTAGATTGCTCTTAGTTCCAGAATGCTTATGTGAAGAGACTTTTTCAGGCTCGACCACACTCCCTGGAAATTTCTTCCCTGTGTGACTGCTCCCCAGCCTCTCAGGCTGGCATCCGTGGTCACCAGGATCCAATCCTGCATGCCGAATCTGCGGCCCTCCAATAGATGAGCCTCCTGCAACCACCACAGAAGGGATACCCTTGTCCTCGGCGACAGGGTTATCCGCAGGTGCATCCGAAGATGCGACCCTGACCATTTGTCCAACAGATCCCTTTGCATGGAATCTGCCGAAAGGGATTGCTTCGTAAGAAGCTACCATTTTTTCCCAGGACTCTTGTGCATTGATGTACAGACACCTTTCCTGGTTTTAGGAGGTTCCTGACCAGGTCAGATAACTCCTTGGCTTTTTCTTCGGGAAGAAAAACCTTTTTCTGAACTGTGTCCAGAATCATCCCCAGGAACAGCAGACGAGTTGTCGGCATTAATTGGGATTTTGGAATATTCAGAATCCATCCGTGCTGCTTTAGCACCTCTTGAGATAGTGCTAAACCCATCTCTAGCTGTTCTCTGGACCTTGCCCTTATTAGGAGATCGTCCAAGTATGGGATAATTAATACGCCTTTTCTTCGAAGAAGAAATATTATCTCGGCCATTACCTTTGTAAAGACCCGAGGTGCCGTGGACAAACCAAACGGCAGCGTCTGAAACTGATAGTGACAGTTTTGTACAACGAACCTGAGGTACCCCTGGTGTGAGGGGTAATTGGAACGTGGAGATACGCATCCTTGATGTCCAAGGATACCATAAAGTCCCCTTCTTCCAGGTTCGCTATCACTGCTCTGAGTGACTCCATCTTGAACTTGAACTTCTTTATGTACAGGTTCAAGGACTTCAGATTTAGAATAGGCCTTACCGAGCCATCCGGCTTCGGTACCACAAAAAGAGTGGAATAATACCCCTTCCCTTGTTGTAGAAGAGGTACCTTGACTATCACCTGCTGAGAATACAGCTTGTGAATGGCTTCCAAAACCGTCTCCCTTTCTGAGGGGGACGTTGGTAAAGCCGACTTCAGGAAACGGCGAGGTGGCTCTGTCTCTAATTTCAACCTGTACCCCTGAGATATTATCTGCAGGATCCAGGGATTTACCTGCGAGTGAGCCCACTGCGCGCTGTAATTTTTGAGACGACCGCCTACCGCCCCCAAGTCCGCTTGCGAAGCCCCAGCGTCATGCTGAGGCTTTTGTAGAAGCCGGGGAGGGCTTCTGTTCCTGGGAAGGAGCTGCCTGTTGCTGTCTCTTCCCTCGTCCTCTGCCTCGTGGCAGATATGAATAGCCCTTTGCTCTCTTATTTTTAAAGGAACGAAAAGGCTGCGGTTGAAAAGTCGGTGCCTTTTTCTGTTGGGGAGTGACTTGAGGTAGAAAGGTGGATTTCCCGGCCGTAGCCGTGGCCACCAAATCCGATAGACCGACCCCAAATAACTCCTCTACGCATCGCCTGTCCACTGTCGTGTCCATAAAGCTCTTCTGGCCGAAATGGACATAGCACTTACCCGTGATGCCAGTGTGCAGATATCTCTCTGTGCATCACGCATATAAAGAAATGCATCCTTTATTTGTTCTAACGACAGTAAAATATTGTCCCCGTCCAGGGTATCAATATTTTCGATCAGGGACTCTGACCAAACTACCCCAGCACTGCACATCCAGGCAGTCGCAATATCTGGTCGTAGTATAACACCTGCATGTGTGTATATACCTTTTTGGATATTTTCCATCCTCCTATCTGATGGATCTTTAAGTGCGGCCGTCTCAGGAGAGGGTAACGCCACTTGTTTTGATAAGCGTGTTAGCGCTTTGTCCACCCTAGGAGGTGTTTCCCAGCGCTCCCTAACCTCTGGCGGGAAAGGGTATAAAGCCAATAACTTCTTTGAAATTAGCAGTTTTTTATCGGGGCACCCCACGCTTCATCACACACGTCATTTAATTCTTCTGATTCGGTAAAAACTACTGGTAGTTTTTTCACACCCCACATAATACCCTGTTTAGTGGTACCTGTAGTATCAGCTAAATGTAACATCTCCTTTATTGCCAAAATCATATAACGTGTGGCCCTACTGGAAAATACGGTTGATTCGTCACCTTCACCACCGGAATCAGTGCCTGTGTCTGGGTCTGTGTCGACCGACTGAGGCAAGGGGCGTTTTACAGCCCCTGACGGTGTTTGAGGCGCCTGGACAGGCACTAATTGAGTGTCCGGCCGCCTCATGTCGGCAAACGACTGCTTAAGCGAGTTGACGCTATCCCGTAATTCCACAAATAAAGGCATCCATTCTGGTGTCGACCCCCTAGGAGGTGACATCCTCATATTTGGCAATTGCTCCGCCTCCACACCAATAACGTCCTCATACATGTCGACACACACGTACCGACACACAGCAGACACACAGGGAATGCTCTATACGAAGACAGGACCCACTAGCCCTTTGGGGAGACAGAGGGAGAGTCTGCCAGCACACACCAAAAAGCGCTATATATGACAGGGATAGCCTTATGATTAAGTGCTCCCTTATAGCTGCTTTTATATTGATATATTGCCATTTATTTTGCCCCCCCTCTCTGTTATACCCTGTTTCTGTAGTGCAGTGCAGGGGAGAGACCTGGGAGCCTTCCTGACCAGCGGAGCTGTGACAGAAAATGGCGCCGTGTGCTGAGGAGATAGGCCCCGCCCCTTTTCCGGCGGGCTCGTCTCCCGCTATTTAGTACATTTAGGCAGGGGTAAATATCTCCATATAGCCTCTGGGGCTATATGTGAGGTATTTTTAGCCTTTTTAAAGGTTTTCATTTGCCTCCCAGGGCGCCCCCCTCCCAGCGCCCTGCACCCTCAGTGACTGCCGTGTGAAGTGTGCTGAGAGGAAAATGGCGCACAGCTGCAGTGCTGTGCGCTACCTTAAGAAGACTGCAGGAGTCTTCAGCCGCCGATTCTGGACCTCTTCTTGCTTCAGCATCTGTGAGGGGGCCGGCGGCGTGGCTCCGGTGACCATCCAGGCTGTACCTGTGATCGTCCCTCTGGAGCTTCATGTCCAGTAGCCAAGAAGCCAATCCATCCTGCACGCAGGTGAGTTCACTTCTTCTCCCCTCTGTCCCTCGTTGCAGTGAACCTGTTGCCAGCAGGAATCACTGTAAAATAAAAAAACCTAAGCTAAACTCTCTAAGCAGCTCTTTATGAGAGCCACCTAGAATTGCACCCTTCTCGGCCGGGCACAAAAATCTAACTGGAGTCTGGAGGAGGGTCATAGGGGGAGGGGCCAGTACACACCACCTGACCTGTAAAAGCTTTACTTTTGTGCCCTGTCTCCTGCGGAGCCGCTATTCCCCATGGTCCTTTCAGGAACCCCAGCATCCACTTAGGACGATAGAGAAAATTCTATTTCTCGGAGTCCGTAGTGGATGCTGGGGTTCCTGAAAGGACCATGGGGAATAGCGGCTCCGCAGGAGACAGGGCACAAAAAGTAAAGCTTTTCCAGATCAGGTGGTGTGCACTGGCTCCTCCCCCTATGACCCTCCTCCAGACTCCAGTTAGGTACTGTGCCCGGACGAGCGTACACAATAAGGGAGGATTTTGAATCCCGGGTAAGACTCATACCAGCCACACCAATCACACCGTACAACTTGTGATCTAAACCCAGTTAACAGTATGATAACAAAAGGAGCCTCTGAAAGACGGCTTCCTACAACAATAACCCGATTTTTGTAACAATAACTATGTACAAGTATTGCAGAATAATCCGCACTTGGGATGGGCGCCCAGCATCCACTACGGACTCCGAGAAATAGAATTATCGGTAAGTAAATTCTTATTTTCTCTATCGTCCTAGTGGATGCTGGGGTTCCTGAAAGGACCATGGGGATTATACCAAAGCTCCCAAACGGGCGGGAGAGTGCGGATGACTCTGCAGCACCGAATGAGAGAACTCCAGGTCCTCTTTTGCCAGGGTATCAAATTTGTAAAATTTTACAAACGTGTTCTCCCCCGACCACGTAGCTGCTCGGCAGAGTTGTAATGCCGAGACCCCTCGGGCAGCCGCCCAAGATGAGCCCACCTTCCTTGTGGAATGGGCATTTACATATTTTTTGCTGTGGCAAGCCTGCCACAGAATGTGCAAGCTGAATTGTACTACAAATCCAACGAGCAATAGTCTGCTTAGAAGCAGGAGCACCCAGCTTGTTGGGTGCATACAGGATAAACAGCAAGTCAGATTTCCTGACTCCAGCCGACCTGGAAACTATATTTTCAGGGCCCTGACAACATCCAGCAACTTGGAGTCCTCCAAGTCCCTAGTAGCCGCAGGCACCACAATAAGCTGGTTCAGGTGAAACGCTGACACCACCTTAGGGAGAAACTGGGGACGAGTCCACAGCTTTGCTCTGTCCGAATGGACAATCAGATATGGCTTTGTGAGATAAAGCCGCCAATTCTGACACTCGTCTGGCCGAGGCCAGGACCAACAGCATGGTCACTTTCCATGTGAGATATATCAAATCCACAGATTTGAGTTGTTTAAAACAATGTGATTTTAGGAATCCCAAACTACGTTGAGATCGCCCAGTGCCACTGGAGACATCAAAAAGGGGTTGTATATGCAGTACTCCCTTAACAACTTCTGGACTTCAGGAACTGAAGCCAATTTCTTTCTGGAAGAAAATCGACCGGTCGAAATTTGAACCTTAATGGACCCAAATTTGAGACCCATATACACTCCTGCTTGCAGGAATGTAGGAATTAACCTAGTTGAAATTCTTCCGTGGAGCCTTCCTGGCCTCACACCATGGAACATCCGGCGTTCACCCGCCCTGGCGTCAACGCAGCTGCGGTAAGTCATGGAACAGACATGATTCTTGCTGAATCAAGATCCTTTCTAGTATCTCTTGAAGTTCCGGGTACCAAGTTCTTCTTGGCCCAAACCGGAACCACGAGTATAGTTCTTACTCCTCTCCTTCCTATCATTCTCCATACACTGGGTATGAAAGGCAGAGGAGGGAACACATACACCGACTGGTACACCCACGGTGTTACCAGAGCGTCCCAGCTATTGCATGAGGGTCTCTAGACCTGGCGCTTCATGTGGGACGCCATCATAACCACCTTTGGTCTTTCCCAACGGTTTACAAACATGTGGAAACTTCCAGATGAAGTTCCCACTTTTCCGGGTGGAATTCATTTATGCTGAGGAAATCTTCCTAGTTGTCCACTCCCGGAATGAACACTGCTGACAGTGTTATCACATGATCTTTCGCCCAGCGAAGAATCCTTGCTGTCATTGCCCTCCTGCTTCTTGTGCCGCCCCGTCTGTTTACGTGGGCGACTGCCATGATGATGTCCTACTGGATCAGCACCGGTTGACTTTGAAGCAGAGGTCTTCCTAGGCTCAGAGCATCGTAAATTGCCCTTAGCTCCAGTATATTCATGTGGAGAGAAATCTCCAGACTTGACCACACTTCCTTGGAAATTTCTTCCTTGTGTGACTGTTCCCCAGCCTCTCAGGCTGGCATCCGTGGTCACCAGAACACAGTCCTGAATGCTGAATGTGCTGCCCTCTAGAAGATGAGCACTCTGCAGCCCCCACAGAAGAGACACCCTTGTCCTTGGAGACAGGGTTATCCGCTGATGCATCTGAAGATGCGATCCGGACCATTCGTCCAGCAAATCCCCCTGAAAAGTTTCTGCGTGAGATCTGCCGAATGGAATCGCTTCGTAAGAAGCCACCATTTTTCCCAGGACTCCTGTGCATTGATGCACTGATACTTGGCCTGGTTTTAGGAGGTTTCTGACTAGGTCGGATAACTCCCTGGCTTTCCCCTCCAGGAGAAATACCTCTTTCTGGACTATGCCCAGAATCATTCCTAGGAACAGCAGACGTATCATCGGAAAACAGCTGCGATTTTTTGAATATTTAGAATCCACTCGTGCTGTCGTAGAACTACTTTAGATAGTTCTTTTCCGACCTCCAACTGTTCTCTGGAAACTTGCCCCTTTCAGGATATCGTCCAAGTAAGGGATAATTAAGATGCCTTTCTTCTTTTAAGAATCATCTTTTCGGCCATTACCTTGGTAAAGGCCCGGGGTGCCGTGGATAATTCAACGGCAGCGTCTGAAACTGATATTGACAGTTCTGTATCACGAACCAGAGGTACCCTTGTTGAGAAGGGCAAATTTGGACATGGAGGTAATCCTTGATGTCCAGGGACACCATATAGTCCCCTTTTTTCCGGTTCTCTATCACTGCTTTGAGTGACTCCATCTTGATTTGAACCTTTGTATGTAAGTGTTCAAAGATTTCAGATTTAGACTATGTCTCACCAAGCCGTCTGGCTTCAGTACCACAATATAGTGTGGAAGACAAATACCCTTTTCCTTGTTGTAGGAGGGGTACTTTGATTATCACCTGCTGGAAATACAGCTTGTGAATTTTTTCCAATACTGCCTCCCTGTCGGAGGAAGCCGTTGGTAAAGCAGGCTTCAGGAACCTGCGAGGAAAAAATGTCTCGACTCTCCAATCTGTACCCCTGGGATAATACTTGTACGATCTAGGGGTCAACTTGCGAGTGATCCCACTGCGCGCTGAGACTCTTGAGACTACCCCCCCACTGGTGGAGGGCTTCTTTTCCTGGGAAGGGGCTGCCTGCTGCAGTCTACTTCCCTTTCCTCTATGTCTGGGCAGATATGACTGGCCTTTTGCCCGCTTGCCCACATGGGAACGGAAGGATTGAGGCTGAAAAGACAGTGTCTTTTTCTGCTGAGATGTAACTTGGGGTAAAAAGGTTGGATTTCCCAGCTGTAGCCGTGGCCCCCAGGTCCGATGGACCGACCCCAAATAACTCCTTCCCTTTATACGGCAATACTTCCACGTGCCGTATGGGATCTGTATCACCTGACCACTGTCGTGTCCATGACATCTTCCGGGAGATATGGACAACGCACTTATCTTGATGCCAGAGTGCAAATATCCCTCTGTGCATCTCGCATACATATATATAGAATGCATCCTATTAAATGCTCTATATCAATAAAATATTTTTAGTCAGGGAATTCGACCAAGCCAACCCAGCACTGCATCTCCAGGCTGATGGCGATCGCTGGTCGCAGTATAACCACCGTATGTGTGTATATACTTTTTAGGATATTTTTCCAGCTGCCTATCAGCTGGCTCCTTGAGGGCGGCCGTATCTGGAGACGGTAACGCCACTTGATAAGCGTGTGAGCGCCTTTTCCACCCTAAGGGGTGTTTCCCAACGCGCCCTAACTTCTGGCGGGAAAGGGTATAACGCCAATATTTGCTATCGGGGTAAACCCACGCATCATCACACACTTCATTTTATTTTATCTGATTCAGGAAAAACTACAGGTAGTTTTTTCACTTCCACATAATACCCTTTTTTGTGGTACTTGTAGTATCAGAAATATGTAACAGCTCCTTCATTGCCCTTAACGTGTGGCCCTAATGAGGAATACGTTTGTTTATTCACCGTCGACACTGGATTCAGTGTCTGTGTCTGTGTCGACCGACTGAGGTAAATGGGCGTTTTTTATAAAAAAACCCTGACGGTGTTTCTGAGACGCCTGGACCGTTACTAATTGTTTGTCGGCCGTCTCATGTCGTCAACCGACCTTGCAGCGTGTTGACATTCTCACGTAATTCCCTAAATAAGCCATCCATTCCGGTGTCGACTCCCTAGAGAGTGACATCACCATTACAGGCAATTTCTCCGCCTCCTCCAGCATCGTCCTCATACATGTCGACACACACGTACCGACACACAGCACACACACCTGGAATGCTCTGACAGAGGACAGGACCCCACTAGCCCTTTGGAGAGACAGAGGGAGAGTTTGCCAGCACACACCAAAAAACGCTATAATTACATAGGGACAACCTTATATAAGTGTTTCTCCCTAATAGCATCTTTATATATATATATTTATATCGCCAATTTGTGCCCCCCCTCTCTGTTTAAACCCTGTTTCTGTAGTGCAGTGCAGGGGAGAGCCTGGGAGCCTTCTCTCCAGCCTTTCTGTGAGAGAAAAAATGGCGCTGTGTGCTGAGGAGATAGGCCCCGCCCCTTTTACGGCGGGCTCGTCTCCCGCTCTTTAGTGAAGTTTGGCAGGGGTTAAATATCTCCATATAGCCTCTGGGGGCTATATGTGAGGTATTTTTAGCCAGTATATAGGTTTACATTTGCCTCCCAGGGCGCCCCCCCCCAGCGCCCTGCACCCTCAGTGACAGCGTGTGAAGTGTGCTGAGAGGAAAATGGCGCACAGCTGCAGTGCTGTGCGCTACCTTTAGAAGACTGTCAGAGTCTTCAGCCGCCGATTCTGGACCTCTTCTAACTTCAGCATCTGCAAGGGGGCCGGCGGCGCGGCTCCGGTGACCATCCAGGCTGTACCTGTGATCGTCCCTCTGGAGCTAATGTCCAGTAGCCAAGAAGCCAATCCATCCTGCACGCAGGTGAGTTCACTTCTTCTCCCCTCAGTCCCTCGTTGCAGTGATCCTGTTGCCAGCAGGACTCACTGTAAAATAAAAAACCTAAGCTAAACTTTCTCTAAGCAGCTCTCTAGGAGAGCCACCTAGATTGCACCCTTCTCGGCCGGGCACAAAAATCTAACTGGAGTCTGGAGGAGGGTCATAGGGGGAGGAGCCAGTGCACACCACCTGATCTGGAAAAGCTTTACTTTTTGTGCCCTGTCTCCTGCGGAGCCGCTATTCCCCATGGTCCTTTCAGGAACCCCAGCATCCACTAGGACGATAGAGAAAAATAGAATCTTGGACAGTAAAGTCCATGATGCTTCACAAAACCCTGGAACTCCACCAGATAATTTTCAGGCTACTGCAAACCCAGGTATATAAAATGCAGCAACTGAGGTATATCTCAGGAAGAATTTATAATTTGCCTTCCTTCTGAGGATACAAATTATGGAATTATTTTGGGTGCCCCCAAAAAAACTATTCAATTGCCCTCTTAAAAGAAGTGTAAGATATAGAAGAGGGGTTTCAAGCATTTTAAATTTACGGTTGATTACCTAATAAGATTCCGTGCTGCTAAATTTGCATGAAAAGCCTCTTTGTATCCTCAAGGGGGTACACACGTAGAGATGTGTCACAGAGGTGTGCGGCGTGATCTAGCACAGATCACTCAGCACACAACGCTCACCCATCGGTGAAGTAAGCGATCTCGCATTTATGTAGGCCAATCTAGAGTCAGCACGCTATGGGATATACATAAGGAGCGATGCATGTTTAATTTCTAAGCAATTGCCCAAACAGCACTTTTCGCATTAAACCACAAATTTAGGCCAGGCTAGCTGTTTTATGCAGATTTCTGCTAAAGCACATTACATTTGTATTTTCAGGAATTGTGTTAATATAATCTACTGTAATTTAGATCATCAATTCCAATAAATCCTTTACATATTATTGCTGTGTAAATATCACACGTAAACATAATAATTAAGAGCTGATATAGCTTGCCCGCTTTACAGCAAGTGACTGTTCCGTTTCTGCCGATTCAGAAATATCAGTACCTAATTTACATTCGTACATCTAGGCTGATCCTGATTTAGGTAACGGTCAGAAGATATTGTACCATGAAACATGTTGGAAACATGTCTGACCACATCAAAACACCAATGTGCTAACTACTTATGAAAGTCACAATCACGTGAATGTCGACTTGAAGGTGGAAAATTCAATAATCTAGGCCAGTGACTGGGAACATTTGGCACTCTAGCTGTTGAACTATACATCCCAGCATGCCCTGCTACAGTTTAAGCACGGCCAAATATCAAAATGGTAGCAGGGCATGCTGGGATATGTAGTTCAAACACAGCTGGAGTGCCAAAGGTTCCCCATCACCGATCTAGGCCATAATATTGTGGTGTAATTCCATCATCTTTGGGCACATGTAGCTCATGTCTAAATTGACGGAAGCTACTCAGTTGCTGGGGCACCCAGCCCAAACTGGTCACGTATGCAGCAGTCTCATTAGAAGTGTGAAACTGCTTTTTTATACAAACTACTGGGCCCACTCCAGTTAAGACACCCTAAAGTCCTACTATAGATTAATTTTTGCTTGTGATAAATAAGCGATGGGCACCCAAAAACAACTGAATAGCTCCCATCACTTCATATACAGACCAAAAAAAAAACAAAAACAAAACACCCCATCATGGAATTATGGGATTTTTGGACACTTAGGGGGCAAATCAAATTTTTTGGGGCACCCTCAGAACAAATGAATTGTTGCTCTGATTGGGCGCCCGCTGCTTTATACGTGCCCAAATAAACGGGTTTAGCGGCAAAAAGTGGCTAAGTCCTAGTTAGGGTGGCAAAACTATGGGCAGTGCTCACATTTCTACTCGCACCTCAGGAGGCTGCACAAAGAAGAAATGGCACCCTGGGCGTCTAAAAGAAAAAATAATAAGATTTTACTCACCAGTAAATCTATATTTTGAATCCCGGGTAAGACTCATACCAGCCACACCAATCACACCGTATAACTTGTGATACTATACCCAGTTAACAGTATGAAATATAACTGAGCCTCTCAACAGATGGCTCAACAATAACCCTTAGTTAGGCAATAACTACAAACAAGTATTGCAGACAATCCGCACTTGGGATGGGCGCCCAGCATCCACTACGGACTACGAGAAATAGATTTACCGGTGAGTAAAATCTTATTTTCTATGACGTCCTAGTGGATGCTGGGAACTCCGTAAGGACCATGGGGATTATACCAAAGCTCCCAAACGGGCGGGAGAGTGCGGATGACTCTGCAGCACCGAATGAGAGAACTCCAGGTCCTCCTCAGCCAGGGTATCAAATTTGTAGAATTTTGCAAACGTGTTTGCCCCTGACCAAGTTGCAGCTCAGCAAAGTTGTAAAGCCGAGACCCCTCGAGCAGCCGCCCAAGATGAGCCCACTTTCCTCGTGGAATGGGCTTTTACCGATTTAGGATGCGGCAATCCAGCCGCAGAATGCTCCAGCTGAATTGTGCTACAAATTCAGCGAGCAATAGTCTGCTTAGAAGCAGGAGCACCTATTTTGTTGGGTGCCTACAGGATAAAAAACGAGTCAATTTTCCTGACTCCAGCCGTCCTGGAAATATAAATTTTTAAGGCCCTGACTACGTCCAGTAACTTGGAATCTTCCAAGTCCCTAGTAGCCGCAGGCACTACAATAGGTTGGTTCAAGTGAAAAGCTGATACCACCTTAGGGAGAAACTGGGGACGAGTCCTCAATTCTGCCCTATCCATATGGAAAATCAGATAAGGGCTTTTACATGACATAGCCGCCAATTCTGACACACGCCTGGCCGAAGCCAAGGCCAATAACATGACCACTTTCCACGTGAGATATTTCAAATCCACGGTTTTCAGTGGCTCAAACCAATGTGATTTTAGGAAACTCAACACCACGTTGAGATCCCAAGGTGCCACAGGAGGCACAAAAGGGGGCTGAATATGTAGCACTCCCTTTACAAATGTCTGAACTCCAGGCAGTGAAGCCAGTTCTTTCTGGAAGAAAATCGACAGAGCCGAAATCTGGACCTTAATAGAACCCAAGTTTAGGCCCATAGTCACTCCTGACTGTAGGAAGTGCAGAAAACGACCCAGCTGAAATTCCTCTGTTGGGGCCTTCCTGGCCTCACACCACACAACATATTTTCGCCAAATACGGTGATAATGGTTTGCGGTTACTTCTTTCCTGGCTTTTATCAGCGTAGGAATGACTTCCTCCGGAATGCCCTTTTCCTTTAGGATCCGGAATTCAACCGCCATGCCGTCAAACGCAGCCGCGGTAAGTCTTGGAACAGACAGGGCCCCTGCTGTAGCAGATCCTGTCTGAGTGGTAGAGGCCATGGGTCCTCTGATATCATTTCTTGAAGTTCTGGGTACCAAGCTCTTCTTGGCCCATCCGGAACCACGAGTATCGTTCTTACTCCTCGTCTTCTTATTATTCTCAGTACCTTTGGTATGAGAGGAAGAGGAGGGAATACATAAACCGACTGGTACACCCACGGTGTCACTAGAGCGTCCACAGCTATCGCCTGAGGGTCCCTTGACCTGGCGCAATATCTAGTTTTTTGTTTAGGCGGGACGCCATCATGTCCACCTGTGGTCTTTCCCAACAGTTTGAAGACTTCTGGATGAAGTCCCCACTCTCCCGGGTGTAGGTCGTGTCTGCTGAGGAAGTCTGCTTCCCAGTTAACCACTCCCGGAATGAACACTGCTGACAGTGCTAAGACGTGATTTTCCGCCCATCGGAGAATCCTTGTGGCTTCTGCCATCGCCATCCTGCTTCTCGTGCCGCCCTGTCGGTTTACATGGGCGACTGCCGTGATGTCTGATTGGATCAGTACCTGCTGGTTTTGAAGCAGAGGCCTTGCCAGACTTAGGGCATTGTAAATGGCCCTCAGTTCCAGAATATTTATGTGTAGGGACGACTCCTGACTTGACCAAAGTCCTTGGAAATTTCTTCCCTGTGTGACTGCCCCCCAGCCTCGAAGGCTGGCATCCGTGGTTACCAGGACCCAGTCCTGTATGCCGAATCTGCGGCCCTCTTTAAGATGAGCACTCTGCAGCCACCACAGTAGAGATACCCTGGTCCTTGGAGACAGGGTTATCAGCCGATGCATCTGAAGATGCGATCCCGACCACTTGTCCAAGAGGTCCCACTGAAAAGTTCTTGCATGGAACCTGCCGAATGGAATTCTGCTTCGTTAGAAGCTATCATTTTTCCCAGGACTCGTGTGCAGTGATGCACCGATACCTGTTTTGGTTTCAGGAGGTCTCTGACTAGAGATGACAGGGAGAAATACTTTTTTCTGTTCTGTGTCCAGAACCATCCCCAGGAACAGTAGGCGTGTGGTAGGAACCAGCTGTGACTTTGGAATGTATAGAATCCATCCGTGCTGTTGTAGCACTTCCTGCTACTCCGACCAACAACTGCTCCTTGGACCTCGCCTTTATCAGGAGATCGTCCAAGTACGGGATAATTAAAACTCACTTTTTTCGAAGGAGTATCACCATTTCTGCCATTACCTTGGTAAAGACCCTCGGTGCCGTGGACAGTCCAAACGGCAGTGTTTGGAATTGGTAATGGCAATCCTGTACCACAAATCTGAGGTACTCCTGGTGAGGATGGTAAATGGGGACATGTAGGTAAGCATCCTTGATGTCCAGGGATACCATGTAATCCCCCTCCTCCAGGCTTGCAATAACCGCCCTGAGCGATTCCATCTTGAACTTGAATTTTTTTATGTATGTGTTCAAGGACTTCAAATTTAACATGGGTCTCACCGAACCGTCCGGTTTCGGTACCACATGTGTGGAATAGTAACCCCGTCCTTGTTGAAGTAGGGGCACCTTGACTATCACCTGCTGGGAATACAGCTTGTGAATTGCCTCTAGCACAGCCTCCCTGCCTGAGGGAGTTGTCGGCAAGGCAGATTTGAGGAAACGGCGGGGGGGGAGACGCCTCGAATTCCAGCTTGTACCCCTGAGATACTACTTGAAGGATCCAGGGATCCACCTGTGAGCGAGCCCACTGATCGCTGAAATTTTTTGAGGCGGCCCCCCACCGTAACTGGCTACGCCTGTGGAGCCCCAGCGTCATGCGGTGGACTCAGAGGAAGCGGGGGAAGAATTTTGATTCTGGGAACTGGCTGACTGGTGCAGCTTTTTCCCTCTTCCCTCGTCTCTGTGCAGAAAGGAAGCGCCTTTGACCCGCTTGCTTTTCTGAAGCCGAAAGGACCGTACCTAATAATACAGTGCTTTCTTAGGCTGTGAGGAAACCCGAGGTAAAAAATTTTCTTCCCAGCTGTTGCTGTGGATACGAGGTCCCAGAGACCATCCCCAAACAATTCCTCACCCTTATAAGGCTCTATGTGCCTTTTTAAAGTCAGCATCACCTGTCCAGTGTCGGGTCTCTAATACCCTCCTGAAAGAATGGACATTGCATTAATTCTGGATGCCAGCCGGCAAAATATCCCTCTGTGCATCCCTCATATATAAGACGACGTCTTTAATATGCTCTTATGTTCGCAAAATAGTATCCCTGTTTGACAGGGTCACAGACCACGCTGCAGCAGCACTATCTGCAGGTTTTAGTCTAGTACCTGAGTGTGTAAATACAGACTTCAGGATAGCCTCCTGCTTTTTATCAGCAGGTACCTTCAAAGTGGCCGTATCCTAAGACGGCAGTGCCACCTTTTTTGACAAACGTGTGAGCACCTTATCCACCCTAGGGGATATCTCCCAGTGTAACTTATCCTCTGGCGGGAAAGGGTACGCCAACAGTAACTTTTTAGAAATTACCAGTTTCTTATCGGGGGAACCCATGCTTTTTCACACTTCATTCACTCATTTGATGGGGGAACAAAACACTGCCTGCTTTTTCTCCCCACACATAAAACCCTTTTTTAGTGGTACTTGGGTTAATGTCAGAAAATAAGAATTTACTTACCGATAATTCTATTTCTCGGAGTCCGTAGTGGATGCTGGGGTTCCTGAAAGGACCATGGGGAATAGCGGCTCCGCAGGAGACAGGGCACAAAAGTAAAGCTTTCCGATCAGGTGGTGTGCACTGGCTCCTCCCCCTATGACCCTCCTCCAAGCCAGTTAGGTACTGTGCCCGGACGAGCGTACACAATAAGGGAGGAATTTTGAATCCCGGGTAAGACTCATACCAGCCACACCAATCACACCGTACAACTTGTGATCTAAACCCAGTTAACAGTATGATAACAGCGGAGCCTCTGAAAAGATGGCTCACAACAATAATAACCCGATTTTTGTAACTATGTACAAGTATTGCAGATAATCCGCACTTGGGATGGGCGCCCAGCATCCACTACGGACTCCGAGAAATAGAATTATCGGTAAGTAAATTCTTATTTTCTCTATCGTCCTAGTGGATGCTGGGGTTCCTGAAAGGACCATGGGGATTATACCAAAGCTCCCAAACGGGCGGGAGAGTGCGGATGACTCTGCAGCACCGAATGAGAGAACTCCAGGTCCTCCTTAGCCAGGGTATCAAATTTGTAGAATTTAGCAAACGTGTTTGCCCCTGACCAAGTAGCTGCTCGGCAAAGTTGTAAAGCCGAGACCCCTCGGGCAGCCGCCCAAGATGAGCCCACCTTCCTTGTGGAATGGGCATTTACATATTTTGGCTGTGGCAGGCCTGCCACAGAATGTGCAAGCTGAATTGTATTACACATCCAACTAGCAATAGTCTGCTTAGAAGCAAGAGCACCCAGTTTGTTGGGTGCATACAGGATAACAGCAAGTCAGTTTTCCTGACTCCAGCCGTCCTGGAACATATTTTCAGGGCCCTGACAACATCTAGCAACTTGGAGTCCTCCAAGTCCCTAGTAGGTGCAAGGCACCACAATAAGCTGGTTCAGGTGAAACACTGACACCACCTTAGGGAGAGAACTGGGGACGAGTCCGCAGCTCTGCCCTGTCCGAATGGACAAACAGATATGGGCTTTTTTTGAGAAAAAACCACCAATTTGACACTCGCCTGGTCCAGGCCAGGGCCAAGAGCATGGTCACTTTTCATGTGAGATGCTTCAAATCCACAGATTTGACTGGTTTTAAACCAATGTGATTTGAGGAATCCCAGAACTACGTTGAGATCCCACAGTGCCACTGGAGGCACAAAAGGGGGTTGTATATGCAATACTCCCTTGACAAACTTCTGGACTTCAGGAACTGAAGCCAATTCTTTCTGGAAGAAAATCGACAGGGCCGAAATTTGAACCTTAATGGACCCCAATTTGAGGCCCATAGACACTCCTGTTTGCAGGAAATGCAGGAAACGACCGAGTTGAAATTTCTTTGTGGGGCCTTCCTGGCCTCACACCACGCAACATATTTTCGCCACATGTGGTGATAATGTTGTGCGGTCACCTCCTTTCTGGCTTTGACCAGGGTAGGAATGACCTCTTCCGGAATGCCTTTTTCCCTTAGGATCCGGCTTTCCACCGCCATGCCGACAAACGCAGCTGCGGTAAGTCTTGGAACAGACATGGTACTTGCTGAAGCAAGTCCCTTCTTAGCGGCAGAGGCCATAAGACCTCTGTAAGCATCTCTTGAAGTTCCGGGTACCAAGTCCTTCTTGGCCAATCCGGAGCCATGAGTATAGTTCTTACTCCTCTACGTCTTATAATTCTCAGCACCTTAGGTATGAGAAGCAGAGGAGGGAACACATACACCGACTGGTACACCCACGGTGTTACCAGAACGTCCACAGCTATTGCCTGAGGGTCTCTTGACCTGGCGCAATACCTGTCCCGTTTTTTGTTCAGACGGGACGCCATCATGTCCACCTTTGGTATTTCCCAACGGTTTACAATCATGTGGAAAAAACTTCCCGATGAAGTTTCCACTCTCCCGGGTGGAGGTCGTGCCTGCTGAGGAAGTCTGCTTCCCAGTTTCCATTCCCGGGATGAAACACTGCTGACAGTGCTATCACATGATTTTCCGCCCAGCGAAAAGTCCTTGCAGTTTTTGCCATTGCCCTCCTGCTTCTTGTGTCGCCCTGTCTGTTTACGTGGGCGACTGCCGTGATGTTTTTCCCACTGGATCAATACCGGCTGACCTTGAAGCAGAGGTCTTGCTAAGCTTAGAGCATTATAAATTTACCCTTAGCTCCAGTATATTTATGTGGAGAAAAGTCTCCAGACTTGATCACACTCCCTGGAAATTTTTTCCCTGTGTGACTGCTCCCCAGCCTCTCAGGCTGGCATCCGTGGTCACCAGGACCCAGTCCTGAATGCCAAATCTGCGGCCCTTTAGTAGATGAGCACTCTGCAGCCACCGCAGAAGAAACACCCTTGTCCTTGGAGACAGGGTTATCCGCTGATGCATCTGAAGATGCGATCCGGACCATTTTTCCAGCAGATCCCACTGAAAAGTTCTTGCGTGAAATCTGCCGAATGGAATCGCTTCGTAAGAAGCCACCATTTTTCCCAGGACCCTTGTGCAATGATGCACTGACACTTTTCCTGGTTTTAGGAGGTTCCTGACTAGCTCAGATAACTCCCTGGCTTTCTTCTCCGGGAGAAACACCTTTTTCTGGACTGTGTCCAGAATCATCCCTAGGAACAGCAGACGTGTCGTCGGAAACAGCTGCGGTTTTGGAATATTTAGAATCCACCCGTGCGGTCGTAGAACTACTTGAGATAGTGCTACTCCGACCTCCAACTGTTCTCTGGACCTTGCCCTTATCAGGAGATCGTCCATTTTCTTTGAAGAAGAATCTTCATTTCGGCCATTACCTTGGTAAGGACCCGGGGTGCCTTGGACAACCCAACCGGCAGCGTCTGAAACTGATAGTGACAGTTCTGTACCACGAACCTGAGGTACCCTTGGTGAGAAGGGCAAATTGGGACATGGAGGTAAGCATCCCTGATGTCCCGGGACACCATATAGTCCCCTTCTTCCTGGTTCGCTATCACTGCTCTGAGTGACTCCATCTTGATTTGAACCTTTGTATGTAAGTGTTCAAATATTTCAGATTTAGAATAGGTCTCACCGAGCCGTCTGGCTTCAGTACCACAATATAGTGTGGAATAATACCCCTTTCCTTGTTGTAGGAGGGGTACTATGATTATCACCTGCTGGGAATACAGCTTGTGAATTGTTTCCACTACTGCCTCCCTGTCGGAGGGAGACGTTGGTAAAGCAGACTTCAGGAACCTGCGAGGGGGAGACGTCTCGAATTTCCAATCTGTACCCCTGGGATACTACTTGTAGGATCCAGGGGTCCACTTGCGAGTGAGCCCACTGCGTGCTGAAACTCTTGAGACGACCCCCCACCGCACCTGAGTCCGCTTGTACGGCCCCAGCGTCATGCTGAGGACTTGGCAGAAGCGGTGGAGGGCTTCTGTTCCTGGGAATGGGCTGCCTGCTGCAGTCTTCTTCCCTTTCCTCTATCCCATGGCAGATATGACTGGCCTTTTGCCCGCTTGCCCTTATGGGGACGAAAGGACTGAGGCTGAAAAGACGTCTTTTTCTCCTTTATACGGCAATACTTCCATGTGCCGTTTGGAATCTGCATCACCTGACCACTGTCGTGTCCATAAACAACTTCTGGCAGATATGGACATCGCACTTACTCTTGATGCCAGAGTGCAAATATCCCTCTGTGCATCTCGCATATATAGAAATGCATCCTTTAAATGCTCTATAGTCAATAAAATACTGTCCCTTCAAGGGTATCAATATTTTCAGTCAGGGAATCCGACCAAGCCACCCCAGCGCTGCACATCCAGGCTGAGGCGATCGCTGGTCGCAGTATAACACCAGTATGTGTGTATATACTTTTTAGGATATTTTCCAGCCTCCTATCAGCTGGCTCCTTGAGGGCGGCCCTATCTGGAGACGGTACCGCCACTTGTTTTGATAAGCGTGTGAGCGCCTTATCCACCCTAAGGGGTGTTTCCCAACGCGCCCTAACTTCTGGCGGGAAAGGGTATACCGACAATAATTTTCTATCGGGGGAAACCCACGCATCATCACATACTTCATTTAATTTATCTGATTCAGGAAAAACTACAGGTAGTTTTTTCACACTCCACATAATACCCTTTTTTGTGGTACTTGTAGTATCAGAAATATGTAACACCTCCTTCATTGCCCTTAACAAGTAACGTGTGGCCCTAAAGGAAAATACGTTTGTTTCTTCACCGTCGACACTGGAGTCAGTGTCCGTGTCTGTGTCGACCGACTGAGGTAAAAGGACTTTTTAACGCCCCTGACGGTGTTTGAGACGCCTGGACAGGTACTAATTGGTTTGCCGGCCGTCTCATGTCGTCAACCGACCTTGCAGTGTGTTGACATTATCACGTAATTCCTTAAATAAGCCATCCATTCCGGTGTCGACTCCCTAGAGAGTGACATCACCATTACAGGCAATTGCTCCGCCTCCTCACCAACATCGTCCTCATACATGTCGACACACACGTACCGACACACAGCACACACACAGGGAATGCTCTGATAGAGGACAGGACCCCACTAGCCCTTTGGAGAGACAGAGGGAGAGTTTGCCAGCACACACCAAAACGCTATAATTATACAGGGACAACCTTTATATAAGTGTTTTTCCCTTATAGCATCTTAATATATATAATCATATCGCCAAATAAGTGCCCCCCCTCTCTGTTTTAACCCTGTTTCTGTAGTGCAGTGCAGGGGAGAGCCTGGGAGCCTTCCCACCAGCATTTCTGTGAGGGAAAATGGCGCTGTGTGCTGAGGAGAATAGGCCCCGCCCCCTTTTCGGCGGGCTTCTTCTCCCGTTTTTCTGAGACCTGGCAGGGGTTAAATACATCCATATAGCCCCAGGGGCTATATGTGATGTATCTTTTAGCCAGTATAGGTATTTCATTGCTGCCCAGGGCGCCCCCCCCAGCGCCCTGCACCCTCAGTGACCGCTGGTGTGAAGTGTGCTGACAACAATGGCGCACAGCTGCAGTGCTGTGCGCTACCTCATGAAGACTGAAAAGTCTTCTGCCGCCGGTTTCTGGACCTCTTCACTCTTCGGCATCTGCAAGGGGGTCGGCGGCGCGGCTCTGGGACCGGACTCCATGGCTGGGCCTGTGTTCGATCCCTCTGGAGCTAATGGTGTCCAGTAGCCTAAGAAGCCAATCCATCCTGCACGCAGGTGAGTTCACTTCTTCTCCCCTAAGTCCCTCGTAGCAGTGAGCCTGTTGCCAGCAGGACTCACTGAAAATAAAAAACCTAACAAAACTTTTACTCTAAGCAGCTCTTTAGGAGAGCCACCTAGATTGCACCCTTCTCGGCCGGGCACAAAAATCTAACTGAGGCTTGGAGGAGGGTCATGGGGGGAGGAGCCAGTGCACACCACCTGATCCTAAAGCTTTTACTTTTGTGCCCTGTCTCCTGCGGAGCCGCTAATCCCCATGGTCCTGACGGAGTCCCAGCATCCACTAGGACGTCAGAGAAATAAAAAACCTAAAATAAACTTTCTTTCTAGGAGCTCAGGAGAGCCCCTAGTGTGCAACCAGCTCGGCCGGGCACAGGAATCTAACTGAGGCTTGGAGGAGGGTCATAGTGGGAGGAGCCAGTGCACACCAGGTAGTCTAAAAGCTTTCTTTTAGTTGTGCCCAGTCTCCTGCGGAGCCGCTATTCCCCATGGTCCTTACGGAGTTCCCAGCATCCACTAGGACGTCAGAGAAATTTGAATTGCTTTACCCACTAATGGCAGCCACAGGGGGAAAACAATTGATTCACCCCTTAACAGGTTGTTGTAATAATATTTTAGCGCCGCTACATTGCTTTTCTAAATTTTGTCATTTATATAGAAGCACAAAATCAGATAACAGCATCCACAATACCAAGATGTACAACAGAAAAGTTCATCTACTATACAGCTCATCATGCAATGTCCACCAATGACAGGACGTGCATGCTAGGAAATGTAGTCCAATAATAGGAGGAGAGATCAATAATACCACTTTTACACCAAACACCCAGGTCACTGAACATGGATTTCAAGCTGTGTCAGTGGCTTGAAACACCATTTACACCGCAGGCTGGACGGGTATGGGTCATTAGGTCGACATGAGGTTTTGTTTTTTTACTTTATTTGGTGTCGTTTTCTTCGTTAAGTGACGGAGAACCCCAATTAGTGCACCGTGTTCCCTCTCTCCGCTACACTAGGCACAGGTTACTATTCCCAATCGTAGTCCACATGGATCGGAAAGTATGAAAAAGTTAAAAAAAAAAACTTAAGAAAAAAAACAAAAATGTGAAAAACGCATGTCGACCTAATGACCATGTCCCAGCTGGACTCAGTAATTGCTGGGCTTCCCACTGCAGGCACTTGGTGATGACAGCATTTCCAAACACCACTGAGCCAGCTCTCCATAGGCTTATAACGCACCCATTTACACTACTCCAGTACATCTCTGCTCACTACCCGAGTTAAGGTGGGTCCGTAATTGATCTGCAGATATATCTATCTATGGACGGATCGGGCAGTGTGCTGTGCATACACACTGCCCGATCCGTTGGGGACTGACGTCATGAACTGGGCGGGCGTGTACACACGCCTGGCCAGTTCAACTGTCAATCTCCGCCGGCCGCCACAGCATGTGTATGGGCGGCCGGCTGGTCGCCCGTACACACACAGCGATGCGCCAATATATTGGCAAATATATTGGCTGTCGGCTGTGCTGCGGGGCCGACCCGATATGTCTGTGAACGACGGAGTTCACAGACATATTGCCCGTACACACTGGCCGACGTACCCGCGTTATATCGCCCGTTCAATAGAACGGCCAATATATCGACCAGTGTGTACCCACCTTTAGGATTCCTGAGTCACTAGACCCAGGTTATTTTTAGGAGATCCTCTCACACAGAGCCATGACCTGATCATCACCATTTTCCTGCTCATTAAAGGACCATATTTAATACACACATTATTTGAATGGGATGTGAAAATACCCAATACCACCCCCCGCACCCCCATAATCATGAAAGATGTACCAGATATTCTGAAAATTATAAGTTGAGGCCTTGCCCATAGCAACCAGATTCTAGATATAATTTATCTACTAAAATAAATAAATGGAAACTAGAGTCTGACTGGTTGCTATAAGCAACTTCTCCTCTTTAGCAGGTTTGATACAGGGCAGATGTACTAAACCTTGGCGAGAGATAAAGTACCAGCCAATAAGCGCCTAACTGCCATGTTACAGGCTGTGGTTGAAAAATTATATTTAAGAGCTAATTGACTGGTGTTTTATCTCGCTCCACGGATTAGTACATCAGGGTCAGTTTCTGTGCGATATACGGTCACTGATCCATCACACACGACCAATGAGAGCCCATGCCGGGTTACACGTGGTTCTCCCTGGCCGCCTGCTGTCAGACAAAGGGAGTCCCCCGGAGTCTCCGTACTGCCGTACCATAGCGTGGGTTCCGCAGACTAACAGACGGAGGTAGCTCGGATGCTGGCGGACACGGGTACTCCGGCCTGCACCATGTCAGGACAAAGCCCCCATTGGTACAGCGTGTAGCCCCGGCTCGACTCCCGCACACAGCCGCACCGGGCTGCGCTCACCTTTTTCTTTAGCTCATGGTCCACTTTCAGCAGGGAGGACATGATGCGCCCGCGCTGAGATCTCCCTCACTTGGACCGGCTCGTGCGACACAGCAGTGGAAGTGACGACACATACACCGCGCGGTCAGCCGCCCTGACGCTCCTGAGGGCGGGTCAAAAACCAGCCAGTCACGCCACAGACCAGTTGGCTAGACAGCCAATCATAGCTCAGTAGGATAACCATAGGCTGTTCCTTTCTCCTTCAGAACTGTCACTCATCGTTCATCCCATGTGTTACGTTCTCATCATCATCCTTTGCAGAACCGCTGGTTGCTGCTTGTCTCCATTATCTCCTGCCACGTGCCTCCATTATCCTCTGCACGTGTCTTCATCATCTCACACCTTACCTCACCTGTCTCTATCACCACCCTGCCTTATATCACCTGTCTCTATCACCACCCTGCCTTATATCAACTGTCTATCACCACCTTGCCTTATATCACCTGTCTCATCACCCTGCCTTATATCACCTGTCTATCACCACCTTGCCTTATATCACCTGTCTCATCACCCTGCCTTATATCACCTGTCTCTATCACCACCTTGCCTTATATCACCTGTCTCATCACCCTGCCTTATATCACCTGTCTCTATCACCACCCTGCCTTACCTCACCTATCACCACCCTGCCTTATATCACCTGTCTCTGTCATCACCCTGCGTTATATCACCCGTCTCTATCATCACCCTGCCTTACCTCACCTGTCTCTATAATCACCCTGCCTTATATCACCCGTCTCTATCATCACCCTGCCTTACCTCACCTGTCTTATCACCTGTCTCTATAATCACCCTGCCTTATATCACCTGTCTATCACCACCCTGCCTTATATCACCTGTCTATCACCACCCTGCCTTACCTCACCTATCTATCACCACCCTGCCTAATATCACCTGTCTCTGTCATCACCCTGCCTTATATCACCCGTCTCTATCATCACCCTGCCTTATATCACCTGTCTCTATCATCACCCTGCCTTATATCACGCGTCTCTATCATCACCCTGCCTTACCTCACCTGTCTCTCACCACCCTGCCTTATATCACCTGTCTCTATCACCACCCTGCCTTATATCACCTGTCTCTCCCATCCTGCCTTATATCACCTGTCTCTATCATCACCCTGCCTTATATCACCTGTCTCTATCACCACCCTGCCTTATTTCACCATGCCTTATATCACCTGTCTCTATCATCACCCTGCCTTATATCACCTGTCTCTATCATCACCCTGCCTTACCTCACCTGTCTCTATCACCACCCTGCCTTTTCTCTAACGTCCTAGTGGATGCTGGGGACTCCGTCAGGACCATGGGGAATAGCGGCTCCGCAGGAGACAGGGCACAAAAGCAAGCTTTTAGGATCACATGGTGTGTACTGGCTCCTCCCCCTATGACCCTCCTCCAAGCCTCAGTTAGGTTTTTGTGCCCGGCCGAGAAGGGTGCAATCTAGGTGGCTCTCTTAAAGAGTTACTTAGAAAAAGTTTTTAGGTTCTTTATTTTCAGTGAGTCCTGCTGGCAACAGGCTCACTGCATCGAGGGACTTAGGGGAGAGATTTTCAACTCACCTGCGTGCAGGATGGATTGGATTCTTAGGCTACTGGACATAGCTCCAGAGGGAGTCGGAACACAGGGCTCGCCCTGGGGTTCGTCCCGGAGCCGCGCCGCCGACCCCCCTTGCAGACGCTGAAGATGAAGAGGTCCGGAACCAGGCGGCAGAAGACTCTCAGTCTTCATCAGGTAGCGCACAGCACTGCAGCTGTGCGCCATTGTTGTCAGCACACTTCACACAGCGGTCACGGAGGGTGCAGGGCGCTGGGGGGGGGCGCCCTGGGCAGCAATGTATAATACCTGTATGGCGAAAAATACATCACATATAGCCCTTGAGGCTATATGGATGTATTTAACCCCTGCCAGATATCTAAAACTCCGGAGAAGAAGCCCGCCGAAAAGGGGGCGGGGCCTATTCTCCTCAGCACACAGCGCCATTTTCCCTCACAGAAAGGCTGGTGGGAAGGCTCCCATGCTCTCCCCTGCACTGCACTACAGAAACAGGGTTAAAACAGAGAGGGGGGGCACTGATTTGGCGATATGTATATATATTGAAATGCTATAAGGGAGGAACACTTATATAAAGGTTGTCCCTGGATAATTATAGCGTTTTGGTGTGTGCTGGCAAACTCTCCCTCTGTCTCCCCAAAGGGCTAGTGGGTCCTGTCCTCTATCAGAGCATTCCCTATGTGTGTGCTGTATGTCGGTACGTGTGTGTCGACATGTATGAGGAAAATATTGGTGAGGAGGCGGAGCAAATTGCCTGTAATGGTGATGTCACTCTCTAGGGAGTCGACACCGGAATGGATGGCTTATTTATGGAAATTACGTGACAATGTCAACACGCTGCAAGCCGGTTGACGACATGAGCGGGCCGGCGAACAAATTAGTATCTGTCCAGGCGTCTCAAACACCGTCAGGGGCTGTAAAATGCCCATTTACCTCAGTCGGTCGACACAGACCCAGACACGGACACTGATTTCAGTGTCGACGGTGAAGAAACAAACGTATTTTCTTTTAGGGCCACACGTTAAGGGCAATGAAGGAGGTGTTACATATTTCTGATACTCCAAGTACCACAAAAAAGGGTATTATGTGTGAGGTGAAAAAACTACCTGTAGTTTTTCCTGAATCAGATAAATTAAATGAAGTGTGTGATGATGCGTGGGTTTCCCCCGATAGAAAATTATTGGCGGTATACCCTTTCCCGCCAGAAGTTAAGGCGCGGTGGGAAACACCCCTCAGGGTGGATAAGGCGCTCACACGCTTATCAGAACAAGTGGCGGTACCATCTACGGATAGGGCCGTACTTAAGGAGCCAGCTGATAGGAGGCTGAAAAATATCCTAAAAAGTATACACACACATGCTGGTGTTATACTGCGACCAGCGATCGCCTCAGCCTGGATGTGCAGAGCTGAGGTGGCTTGGTCGGATTCCCTGACTAAAAATATTGATACCTTTGACAGGGACAGTATTTTATTGACTATAGAGCATTTAAAGGATGCATTTCTATATATGCGAGATGCGCAGAGGGATATTTGCACTCTGGCATCAAGAGTAAATGCGATGTCCATATCTGCAAGAAGATGTTTATGGACACGACAGTGGTCAGGTGATGCAGATTCCAAACGGCACAAAGATGTATTGCCGTATAAAGGGGAGGAGTTATTTGGGGTCGGTCCATGGGACCTGGTGGCCAGGGCAACTGCTGGAAAATCCACCGTTTTTTACCCTAAGTCACATCTCTGCAGAAAAAGACACCGTCTTTTCAGCCTCAGTCCTTTCGTCCCTATAAGAGTCATATCTGCCCAGGGATAGAGGAAAGGGAAGAAGACTGCAGCAGGCAGCCCATTCCCAGGAACAGAAGCCCTCCACCGCTTCTACCAAGTTCTCAGCATGACGCTGGGACCGTACAGGACCCCTGGATCCTACAAGTAGTATCCAAGGGGTACAGATTGGAATGTCGAGAGGTTTCCCCCCTCGCAGGTTCCTGTAGTCTGCTGTACCAATGTCTCCCTCCGACAGGGAGGCAGTATTGAAAACAATTCACAAGCTGTATTCCCAGCAGGTGATAATAAAATTACCCCTCCGACAACAAGGAAAGGGGTATTACTCCACACTATATGGTGGTACTGAAGGCTAGGTGAGACCTATTCTAAATCTGAAAAATGTGAACACTTACAAGGGTTCAAATCCAGATGGAGTCACTCAGAGCAGTGATAGCAAAGAACAAGGGGACTATATGGTGTCCCGGGACATCAGGAATGCTTACCTCCATGTCCCAAAATTTGCCTTTTCTCACCAAGGGTACCTCAGGTTCGTGGTACAGAACTGTCACTATCAGTTTCAAGACGATGCCGTTGGATTGTCCAAGGCAACCCGGGTCCTTACCAAGGTAATGACCGAAAGGAGGATTCGTCTTCAAAGAAAATGGACGACCTCCTGATAAGAACAAGGTCCAGAGAACAGTTGGAGGTCGGAGTAGCACTATCTCAAGTAGTTCTACGACAGCACGGGTGGATTCTAAATATTCCAAAACCGCAGTTGTTCCGACGACACGTCTGCTGGTCCTAGGGATGATTCTGGACACAGTCCAGGAAAAGGTGTTTCTCCCAGAGGAGAAAGCCAGGGAGTTATCCGAGCTAATCGGGATCCTCCTAAAACCAGGAAAAGTGTCAGTGCATCATTGCACAAGAGTCCTGGTAAAAATGGTGGCTTATTACGAAGCGCTTCCATTCGGCAGATTTCACGCAAGAACTCTTCAGTGGGATCTGCTGGACAAATGGTCCGGATCGCATCTTCAGATGCATCAGCGGATAACCCTATATCCAAGGACAAGGGTGTCTCTCCTGTGGTGATTACAGAGTGCTCATCTTCTAGAGGGCCGCAGATTCGGCATTCAGGATTGGATGCTCGTGACCACGGAGGCCAGCCTGAGAGGCTGGGGAGCAGTCACACAAGGAGTGTGATCAAGTCTGGAGAATTCTCTCCACATAAATATACTGGAGCTAAGAGCAAATTTATAATGCTCTAAGCTTAGCAAGACCTCTGCTTCAAGGTCAGCCGGTATTGATCCAGTGGGATAACATCACGGCAGTCGCCCACGTAAACAGAAAGGGCGGCACAAGAAGCAGGAGGGCAGTGGCAAAACTGCAAGGATTTTTCGCTAGGCGGAAAATCATGTGATAGCACTGTCAGCAGTGTTCATTCCGGGAGTGGACGACTGGGAAGCAGACTTCCGCAGCAGGCACGACCTCCACCCGGGAGAGTGGGAACTTCATCGGGAAGTTTTCCGCATGATTGTGAACCGTTGGGAAAGACCAAAGGTGGACATGATGGCGTCCCGCCCGAACAAAAAATGGGACAGGTATTGCGCCAGGTCACGAGACCTTCAGGCGATAGCTGTGGACGTCCTGGTAACACCGTGGGTGTAACAGTCGGTGTATGTATTCCCTCCTCTGCTTCTCATAACCAAGGTATTGAGAATTATAAGACATAGAGGAGTAAGAACTATACTCGTGGCTCCGGATTGGCCAAGAGGGACTTGGTAACCGGAACTTCAAGAGATGCTCACAGAGGACTAATGGCCTCGGGAGCTAAGAAGGGATTTGCTTTCAGCAAGTACCATGTCTGTTCCAAGAGGAACCGTGGCATCGGCCTTTAAGAAAGGACCTGCTCCAGCAGGGACCTTGTCTGTTCCAAGACTTACCGCGACTGCGTTTGACGGCATGGCGGTTGAACGCCGGATCCTAAGGAAAAAGGCATTCCGGAAGAGGTCATACCTACCCTGGTCAAAGCCAGGAAGGAAGTGACCGCACAACGTTATCACCACATGTGGTAAAAATATGTTGCGTGGGTGAGGCCAGGAAGGCCCCACGAAAAAATTTCAACTAGGTCGATTTCTGCACTTCCTGCAAACAGGAGTGTCTAGGAGCCTCAAATTGGGGTCCATTAAGGTTCAAGTTTCGGCCCTATAGATTTTCTTCCAGAAAGAATTGGCTTCAGTTCCTGAAGTCCAGACGTTTGTCAAGGGAGTATTGCATATACAGCCCTTGTGTGCCTCCAGTGGCACCGTGGGATCTCAACGTAGTGTTGGGATTCCTCAAATCATATTGGTTTGAACCACTCAAATCTGTGGATTTGAAATATCTCACATGGAAAGTGACCATGCTGTTGGCCCTGGCCTCGGCCAGGCGATTGTCAAAATTGGCGGCTTTGTCTTACAAAAGCCCATATTTGATTTTCCATTCGGACAGGGCAGAACTGCGGACTCGTCCCCAGTTTCTTCCTAAGGTGGTGTCAGCGTTTCACCTGAAACAACCTATTGTGGTGCCTGCGGCTACTAGGGACTTGGAAGACTCCAAGTTGCTAGACGTTGTCAGGGCCCTGAAAATATATATATATATATAATTCCAGGACGGCTGGAGTCAGAAAGTCTGACTTGCTGTTTATATTGTAGGCACCCAAAAAGCTGGGTGCTCCTGCTTCTAAGCAGACTATTGCTCGTTGGATTTGTAGTACAATTCAGCTTGCACATTCTGTGGCAGGCCTGCCACAGCCAAAATCTGTAAATGCCCATTCCACAAGGAAGGTGGGCTCATCTTGGGCGGCTGCCCGAGGGGTCTCGGCTTTACAACTTTGCCGAGCAGCTACTTGGTCAGGGGCAAACACGTTTGCTAAATTCTACAAATTTGATACCCTGGCTGAGGAGGACCTGGAGTTCTCTCATTCGGTGCTGCAGAGTCATCCGCACTCTCCCGCCCGTTTGGGAGCTTTGGTATAATCCCCATGGTCCTGACGGAGTCCCCAGCATCCACTAGGACGTTAGAGAAAATAAGATTTTACTTACCGATAAATCTATTTCTCATAGTCCGTAGTGGATGCTGGGCGCCCATCCCAAGTGCGGATTGTCTGCATTACTTGTACATAGTTATTGTTACAAAAAAATCGGGTTATTATTGTTGTGAGCCATCTTTTTTAGAGGCTACTTCATTGTTATCATACTGTTAACTGGGTTCAAATCACAAGTTGTACGGTGTGATTGGTGTGGCTGGTATGAGTCTTACCCGGGATTCAAGATCCTTCCTTATTGTGTACGCTCGTCCGGGCACAGTACCTAACTGAGGCTTGGAGGAGGGTCATAGGGGGAGGAGCCAGTACACACCATGTGATCCTAAAAGCTTGCTTTTGTGCCCTGTCTCCTGCGGAGCCGCTATTCCCCATGGTCCTGACGGAGTCCCCAGCATCCACTACGGACTATGAGAAATAGATTTATCGGTAAGTAAAATCTTATTATTTCACCTGTCTCTATCACCACCCTGCCTTATATCACCTGTCTCTATCACCACCCTGCCTTATATCACCTGTCTCTATCACCACCCTGCCTTATATCACCTGTCTCTATCATCACCCTGCCTTACCTCACGTCTATCACCACCCTGCCTTATATCACCCTGTCTTTATCATCACCCTGCCTTATATCACCTGTCTCTATCATCACCCTGCCTTATATCATCTGTCTCTATCAACACACTGCCTTATATCATCTGTCTCTATAATCACCCTGCCTTACCTCACCTGTCTCTGTATTCATCCTGCCTTACCTCATCTGTCTCTATCATCACCCTGCCTTATATCACATGTCTCTATCATCACCCTGCCTTTTATCACCTGTCTATCACCACCCTGCCTTACCTCACCTGTCTCTGACCACCCTGCCTTATATCACCTGTCTCTGTCATCACGCTGCCTTATATCACCTGTCTCTGTCATCACCCTGCCTTATATCACCACCCTGCCTTACCTCACTTGTCTCTATCACCACCCTGCCTTACCTCACTTGTCTCTATCATAACCCTGCCTTACCTCACTTGTCTCTATCACCACCCTGCCTTAACTAACCTGTCTCTATCACCACCCTGCCTTATATCACATGTCTCTATCATCACCCTGCCTTATATCACCTATCACCACCCTGCCTTACCTCACCTGTCTCTATGACCACCCTGCCTTATATCACCTGTCTCTGTCATCACGCTGCCTTATATCACCTGTCTCTGTCATCACCCTGCCTTACCTCACTTGTCTCTATCACCACCCTGCCTTACCTCACTTGTCTCTATCACCACCCTGCCTTACCTCACTTGTCTCTATCACCACCCTGCCTTACCTCACTTGTCTCTATCACCACCCTGCCTTAACTAACCTGTCTCTATCACCACCCTGCCTTAACTAACCTGTCTCTATCACCACCCGGCCTTACCCCCCCTGTCTCTATCACCACCCGGCCTTATATCACCCGTCTCTATCATCACCCTGCCTTACCTCCCCTGTCTCTATCACCTCCCTGCCTTATATCACCCGTTTCTATCATCACCCTGCCTTACCTCACCTGTCTCTATCACCACACTGCCTTATATCACCTGTCTCTATCATCACCCTGCCTTATATCACTTGTTCCCAGCATCCCCTCCCTTATGTCGCCATTCTCTATAAACCCTTGGTTTATATCACCTGTCCCCAGCATTCCCTGCCTTATGTGTCTCCATCATCTCACACGTCTCTATAATCCCCTGCCTTATATCAGCTGTCCCCAGCATCCTCTTCCTTTTGTCGTCTGTCTCTATAATCCGCTGGTTTATATCACCTGTCCCTAGCATCCACATTTTATATCATCTGTCTTCCCTGTCTTATATCACTTACCTCTTTCATTGTCTGTTAAATAGCAGTTACCCTTTCCTTATATCCAGGGCTGTGGAGTCAGTACACCAAACTTTTGGCTCCGACTCTGTTTTGATAATGTCTGACTCCTACCTCAATGAATAGCAAATAAATATTATAAGTAACAAATTTACTGTAGTAAAATCAGTCTACTTAAGGTGTGTACCCACGATGAGATATTTTCTTACGATTTTGACTATATAGTCAAAATCGTAAGAAAAGTTAGTGCAGATCGTAAGGTGAAAGTCACCTTGCGATCCCGATGCGATGCCGATGTGTGGTCCCGTGCGGTCGGCATCGCCAGCCTAGATAGACTGTGCAGGCAAGTCAGTTTTGACTATCTCATAGAAAAGATAGTCAAACTTGACACTTAGCCAAAATTGTACTTAGTATCGCAAGCACACTCATTATGTGCTTGCGATACCGACCTAGCCTCTATCGCACTTTAAGAATTTGACAGTGTGGGCTGGCTCCTCCCTCTATGGCACTCCTACCAGAGTCAGTTTAGAAAATGTGCCCGGAGGAGCCAGACACGCTTTGGAAGCTCCTAAAGAGTTTTCTGCATTTATTTTCTATTTTCTTATTTTCAGGCAGGTCTGGTTGGCACCAGACTGCCCGCTTCGTGCGACTTAGAGGGGAACAGCCCAACCTGCTTAGTGTTAATAATCTTGTTCCCCGCTGACAGGACACTGAGCTCCTGAGGGTCCTATTCGCTAGCCCCACCATGGCGAGCGTACAGACCCGCAGCACGCTGCCACCCCTAACAGAGCCAGAAGACTGAAGAGTGATTAGGTTGCCGGCATCCCGGTTAGCGGGTCACCAGGTGTAATGGCGGCATAAGAGTAGGAGTGCGGCGCTGCATGCACGCTGCGCTCCAGGCTTCAGATGCACGGTGTGACCGCTGTGAGGGGCGGCTGAAGCCACTGCTATTACCCACTAACTGGCATACCTTACAGGGGTTTTAACCCACTGTAGACTTTATTCTGCACCTCAGCCAGTATAAAACCCGGGAAGACCGCGCGCCATTACGGGGGTGGGGCCTTCACTATGAGCGGACCCAGCAGCTCACCAGCGCCATTTTCCCATCTGCAGCTTACACAGGCAGCCTGACAGGGAAGCACAGCTCCTCCATAAGGACTCCAGAGCACCTCTGTAGTACCAGGGGGTCATAGCAAGGGGGGGGGGGGGGATATTTTGGTGTACTAAGCCCTATTACAGTACTTAGTTTGTGACCCAGCTAAATTTGTATTTTAGCTATAGGGGCACTGTGTGGCTGGCTCCATTACACTCTGTGTCTCCCTAGTAAACAACAAAATGGTAGTACTTTCAAATGAGCGCAGTAAGGAGTAGAGTGCTGCCCGGGTCCAAAAACAAAGGAGACAAACACAAATCTCCAGCAGCAATGTACAAGAAAAAAGTGATATTGGACCCCTGGGGCACTATAATCGTGGATGCTACTTCTTACTCCTATAACTGAATAATGGAGCCAACATGTGCTGATTTATCACACAACACTAACAATATTTATTAAAACACAATCCCCAGCTGGGAATGGACAATAATGTAATAAAACAAATACGTAATAAACCAATATACAGAAATGCGGTGAATGGATGGGAACCAAGTGCTTTCATAAAGTGCTTTCCGTGCTCAGAGTCCTTCTTAAATTGAGGAAAAATCTCTCACCATAATTCATAGCCGCGGTGGGCTAGCTTTAAAGAGATAGCTGGGGTCCTAGGCTGAATTGCCCAGCACCACCGCAGCAGGCGTATCAGCTTACAGTCACCGGTTCCCGAGTAACCACCACGTCTGTCCTCATCCAATTAACGCGTTTCGGTCTTGTATTGGCCTTTCTCAAAGTTGGATAAGGGTTGTCCTCAATGCTGGCTTTTTATTTCATTACTAATTACTGTGTAACAACCAGTAATTCGTTCCTCCTGCTACTTCCGGGTTCGTCCACCGGAAGTAAGACATATGCGTTCCAAATACTGGGGAAGGTATTGTTTGCGTTCCACCGGCGATTCGGCTAGGTCCTCACACGACTTCCGCATATCCACGCTGCAAAGTCACATGTTTGCGGGTCAAACGTCACCGGAAGTGACGTGTTTGCGGTTCAAACCTCTCTACCTCCACAGGGGATCTCAATACGTTCCACCTTATATCACTGGATAACCCATCCGTTATTCCATGTGTAGATTGGTAATCTGACTTACCCCATCTATACCAAACTGGGTGGTACTTTGTTCCCAACCTGTCCATCCCTATTACCAAGATGGGGTAAATCGCTTTCACGTGTATATCCATTCGATAAGTCCATATGTTGAGTGGAGGAAGAAATAAATAAATAGACAAGAGATTAATACATGATAAATCAAATATTTTTAAAAACTTTTTTAAAAACAAAGAGATTGTTAAAGATGTTTAAAAATTAATTATAGTAGGGAAATATTTTGGGGAAATATTGTTACTGGAAAAATAGAACTGGACATAACTCCTAGAAAGGGACAAATTCAGACTAAATGCAGAATAGCAGATGAAAAATAATAAAAAATCATAAAAACCATTTCAACTCAAAATCAACGTTGAGGCCGTTTGGTTTTATGGTATTTAACATGTAAATCCACTTCATCTCACTCTTCGCTAATCTGGTTTCTACATTGTTACTTCTCCAATTAGGTCTAATTTGTTGTATACCCAAATACCTCTTAATTTGGCCTTCACATTTACCGTGTACAGTCCTGAAATGTTCTGATAAAGGGTGTGTATCGAGGCCTTTCCGGATATTATACACGTGTTCTGCCGCTCTTATCTTCAATGGTCTAGATGTTTTTCCAATGTACACGTGCCCACATCCACATTCCAGCAGGTAAATGACATTTCTCTGACGTCCTAGTGGATGCTGGGAACTCCGAAAGGACCATGGGGAATAGCGGCTCCGCAGGAGACTGGGCACAAAAGTAAAAGCTTTAGGACTAGCTGGTGTGCACTGGCTCCTCCCCCTATGACCCTCCTCCAAGCCTCAGTTAGATTTTTGTGCCCGAACGAGAAGGGTGCAATCTAGGTGGCTCTCCTGAGCTGCTTAGAGTAAAAGTTTAAATTAGTTTTTTTATTTTCAGTGAGTCCTGCTGGCAACAGGCTCACTGCATCGAGGGACTAAGGGGAGAAGAAGCGAACTCACCTGCGTGCAGAGTGGATTGGGCTTCTTAGGCTACTGGACATTAGCTCCAGAGGGACGATCACAGGCCCAGCCATGGATGGGTCCCAGAGCCGCGCCGCCGTCCCCCTTACAGAGCCAGAAGAGCAGAAGAGGTCCGGAAAATCGGCGGCAGAAGACGTCCTGTCTTCAATAAGGTAGCGCACAGCACCGCAGCTGTGCGCCATTGCTCTCAGCACACTTCACACTCTGGTCACTGAGGGTGCAGGGCGCTGGGGGGGGCGCCCTGAGACGCAATAAAAATACCTTAGATGGCAAAAAATACATCACATATAGCTCCTGGGCTATATGGATGCATTTAACCCCTGCCAGAATACATAGAAAAACGGGAGATAAGGCCGCCGATAAGGGGGCGGAGCCTATCTCCTCAGCACACTGGCGCCATTTTCCCTCACAGCTCCGTTGGAGGGAAGCTCCCTGGCTCTCCCCTGCAGTCACTACACTACAGAAAGGGTTAAAAAAGAGAGGGGGGGCACTAATTACACGCAGTATTAAAGATACAGCAGCTATAAGGGGAAAAACACTTATATAAGGTTATCCCTGTATATATATAGCGCTCTGGTGTGTGCTGGCAAACTCTCCCTCTGTCTCCCCAAAGGGCTAGTGGGGTCCTGTCCTCTATCAGAGCATTCCCTGTGTGTGTGCTGTAGGTCGGTACGTTTGTGTCGACATGTATGAGGAGAAAAATGATGTGGAGACGGAGCAGATTGCCTGTAATAGTGATGTCACCCCCTAGGGGGTCGACACCTGAGTGGATGAACTGTTGGAAGGAATTACGTGACAGTGTCAGCTCTGTATAAAAGACAGTGGTTGACATGAGACAGCCGGCTACTCAGCTTGTGCCTGTCCAGACGTCTCTTAGGCCGTCAGGGGCTCTAAAGCGCCCGTTACCTCAGATGGCAGATATAGACGCCGACACGGATACTGACTCCAGTGTCGACGGTGAAGAGACAAATGTGACTTCCAGTAGGGCCACACGTTACATGATTGAGGCAATGAAAAATGTTTTACACATTTCTGATAATACGAGTACCACCAAAAAGGGGTATTATGTTCGGTGAGGAAAAACTACCTGTAGTTTTCCTGAATCTGAGAAATTAAATGAGGTGTGTGATGATGCGTGGGTTTCCCCCGATAACAACTGATAATTTCTAAAATGTTATTGGCATTATATCCTTTCCCGCCAGAGGTTAGGGTGCGTTGGGAAACACCCCCTAGGGTGGATAAAGCGCTCACACGCTTGTAAGGGCTCTACCCTCTCCTGAGATGGCCGCCCTTAAGGATCCTGCTGATAGAAAGCAGGAGGGTATCCTAAAATGTATTTACACACATACTGGTGTTATACTGCGACCAGCAATCGCCTCAGCCTGGATGTGCAGTGCTGGGTTGGCGTGGTCGGATTCCCTGACTGAAAATATTGATACCCTAGATAGGGACAGTATATTTTTGCCTATAGAGCATTTAAAAGATGCATTTCTATATATGCGTGATGCACAGCGGAATATTTGCCGACTGGCATCAAGTCTAAGTGCGTTGTCCATTTCTACCAGTAGAGGGTTATGGACACGACAGTGGTCAGGTGATGCGGATTTCAAACGGCATTTGGAAGTATTGCCTTATTAAGGGGAGGAGTTATTTGGGGTCGGTCTTTCAGACCTGGTGGCCACGGCAACAGCTGGGAAATCCACGTTTGTACCCCAGGTCGCCTCTCAACATGAGAAGACGCCGTATTATCAGGCGCAGTCTTTTCGTGGACAAGCGGGCAAAAGGTTCCTCATTTCTGCCCTGTGACAGAGGGAGAGGAAAAAGGCTGCAGAAATCAGCCAGTTCCCAGGAACAGAAACCCTCTCCCGCCTCTGCCAAGCCCTCAGTATGACGCTGGGGCTTTACAAGCAGAATCAGGCACGGTGGGGGGCCCGTCTCAATGAATTTCAGCGCGCAGTGGGCTCACTCGCAAGTAGACCCCTGGATCCTTCAGGTGATATCTCAGGGGTACAAATTGGAATTCGAGACGTCTCCCCCTCGCCGTTTCCTAAAGTCGGCTTTACCGATGTCTCCTTCTGACAGGGAGACAGTTTTGGAAGCCATTCACAAGCTGTATTCCCAGCAGGTGATAATCAAGGTACCCCTCCTGCAACAGGGAACGGGGTATTATTCCACACTGTTGTGGTACCGAAGCCGGACGGCTCGGTGAGACCGATTCTAAATCTAAAATCTTTGAACACTTACATACAGAGGTTCAAATTCAAGATTGAGTCACTCAGAGCAGTGATTGCGAACCTGGAAGAAGGGGACTACATGATGTCTCGGGACATCAAGGATGCTTACCTTCATGTCCAAATTTACCCTTCTCACCAAGGGTACCTCAGGTTTATGGTACAGAACTGTCACTATCAGTTCAGACGCTGCCGTATGGATGGTCCACGGCACCCCGGGTCTTTACCAAGGTAATGGCCGAAATGATGATATTCCTTCGAAGGAAGGGAATTTTAGTTATCCCTTACTTGGACGATTTCCTGATAAGGGTAAGATCCAGGGAACAGTTGGAGGTCGGTGTAGCACTATCTCAGGTAGTGTTGCGGCAGCACGATTGGATTCTCAATATTCCAAAATCGCAGCTGGTTCCGACGACTCGTCTTCTGTTCCTAGGGATGATCCTGGACACAGTCCAGAAAAAGGTGTTTCTCCCGGAGGAGAAAGCCAGGGAGTTATCCGAGCTAGTCAGGAACCTCCTAAAACCGAGCCAAGTCTCAGTGCATCAATGCACAAGGGTTCTGGGTAAAAAGGTGGCTTCCTACGAAGCAATCCCATTCGGCAGATTCCACGCAAGAACTTTCCAGTGGGACCTGCTGGACAAATGGTCCGGGTCGCATCTTCAGATGCATCAGCGGATAACCCTGTCACCAAGAACAAGGGTGTCCCTCCTGTGGTGGTTGCAGAGTGCTCATCTTCTAGAGGGCCGCAGATTCGGCATTCAGGACTGGGTCCTGGTGACCACGGATGCCAGCCTGCGAGGCTGGGGAGCAGTCACACAGGGAAGGAATTTCCAGGGCTTATGGTCAAGCCTGGAGACATCACTTCACATAAATATCCTGAAGCTAAGGGCCATTTACAATGCTCTAAGCTTAGCAAGACCTCTGCTTCAAGGTCAGCCGGTGTTGATCCAGTCGGACAACATCACGGCAGTCACCCACGTAAACAGACAGGGTGGCACAAGAAGCAGGAGGGCAATGGCAGAAGCTGCAAGGATTCTTCCCTGGGCGGAAAATCATGTGATAGCACTGTCAGCAATTCCGGGAGTGGACAACTGGGAAGCAGACTTCCTCAGCAGACACGACCTCCACCCGGGAGAGTGGGGACTTCACCCAGAAGTCTTCCACATGATTATAAACCGTTGGGAAAAACTCATCAGGTATTGCGCCAGGTCAAGGGACCCTCAGGCAATAGCTGTAGACGCTCTGGTAACACCGTGGGTGTACCAGTCAGTGTATGTGTTCCCTCATCTGCCTCTCATACCCAAGGTACTGAGATTGATAAGATGGAGAGGAGTAAGCACTATATTCGTGGCTCCGGATTGGCCAAGAAGGACTTGGTAACCGGAACTTCAAAAGATGCTCACGGAGGATCCGTGGCCTCTACCTCTAAGAAGGGACCTGCTTCAGCAAGGACCCTGTCTGTTCCAAGACTTACCGCGACTGCGTTTGACGGCATGGCGGTTGAACGCCGAATCCTGAAGGAAAAAAGGCATTCCGGATGAGGTCATCCCTATCCTGATCAAAGCCAGGAAGGATGTAACCGCAAAACATTATCACCGCATTTGGCGAAAATATGTTGCGTGGTGCGAGGCCAGTAAGGCCCGACGGAGGAAATTCAACTGGGTCGATTCCTACATTTCCTGCAAACAGTAGTGTCTATGGGCCTGAAATTGGGGTCCATTAAGGTTCAAATTTCGGCCCTGTCAATTTTCTTCCAAAAAGAACTAGCTTCAGTCCCTGAAGTTCAGACGTTGTAAAAGGGGTACTGCATATACAGCCTCCTTTTGTGCCTCCAGTGGCACCTTGGGATCTCAATGTAGTTTTTGGGTTCCAAAAAGTCACATTGGTTTGAACCACTTAAATCTGTGGAGTTAAAATATCTCACATGGAAAGTGGTCATGCTGTTGGCCCTGGCCAGGGCCAGGCGCGTGTCAGAATTGGCGGCTTTATCCTGTAAAAGCCCTTATCTGATTTTCCATTCGGACAGGGCGGAATTGAGGACTCGTCCTCAGTTTCTCCCTAAGGTGGTTTCAGCGTTTCACCTGAACCAACCTATTGTGGTGCCTGCGGCTACTAGGGACTTGGAGGACTCCAAGTTGCTAGACGTTGTCAGGGCCCTGAAAATATATGTTTCCAGGACGGCTGGAGTCAGAAAATCTGACTCGCTGTTTATCCTGTATGCACCCAACAAGCTGGGTGCTCCTGCTTCTAAGCAGACTATTGCTCGTTGGATTTGTAGTACAATTCAGCTTGCACATTCTGTGGCAGGCCTGCCACAGCCAAAAATCTGTAAATGCCCACTCCACAAGGAAGATGGGCTCATCTTGGGCGGCTGCCCGAGGGGTCTCGGCTTTACAACTTTGCCGAGCAGCTACTTGGTCAGGAGCAAATACGTTTGTAAAATTCTACAAAATTGATACCCTGGCTGAGGAGGACCTGGAGTTCTCTCAATTGGTGCTGCAGAGTCATCCGCACTCTCCCGCCCGTTTGGGAGCTTTGGTATAATCCCCATGGTCCTTTCGGAGTTCCCAGCATCCACTAGGACGTCAGAGAAAATAAGAATTTACTTACCGATAATTCTATTTCTCATAGTCCGTAGTGGATGCTGGGCGCCCATCCCAAGTGCGGATTGTCTGCAATACTTGTACATAGTTACAAAAATCGGGTTATTATTGTTGTGAGCCATCTTTTCAGAGGCTCCTCTGTTATCATGCTGTTAACTGGGTTCAGATCACAGGTTGTACGGTGTGATTGGTGTGGCTGGTATGAGTCTTACCCGGGATTCAAAATCCTTCCTTATTGTGTACGCTCGTCCGGGCACAGTATCCTAACTGAGGCTTGGAGGAGGGTCATAGGGGGAGGAGCCAGTGCACACCAGCTAGTCCTAAAGCTTTTACTTTTGTGCCCAGTCTCCTGCGGAGCCGCTATTCCCCATGGTCCTTTCGGAGTTCCCAGCATCCACTACGGACTATGAGAAATAGAATTATCGGTAAGTAAATTCTTATTTTTTGGAATGGCATGTTATAAAATCATTTATTTTAAACACTTTACCCTTATATTCAAATTCTGTTGTTTTTCTTGTAACGTCTTTTTTTGTGGTAGACCGACACATGATACAAGACCCACAACGATGGAACCCTTTATTACACGAACTCACTGTGTTTTTTTCTTGCAGACTACTTTGTACTACATGGTCCTTAATGGACTTGGCTTTCTTGTAGATGAAAACAGGTTTGGGCGGAAGATAACTTCCCAAAACCGGATCATCTAATAAAATGCGCCAGTTGTTTTTGAAGATTTTTTCTATCTTTTTATAGTTTTCACCGTACTGAGTAATAAAGGCCCATTGGTAGGGATTATCCCCACAGGGTTGTGGCTCTTTTACTTTCAGAAGATCTTTTCTTTCGATTATTTCAACTCTCTTCTTTGCTGCTTCTAATAATGATGGGTCATATCCTTTTTCCAAGAACCTATTCGACATTTCATCCATTTGTGAATTTAAAATATCAGGGTCTGTGCAGTTCCTCTTTAGTCATTTATATTGACCCACTGGAATATTATTTAACCATCTATAATGATGTTCACTATTTATATGAAGGTAAGCATTTGAATCTGTGGGTTTACGATGCGTCTTTGTGCAAATTGTCTGATCTTGAATATATACCCTTAGATCCAAAAACACCAATTCTTCTTTACTTTGGGTATATGTTAAAACAATGTTGAACTGGTTGTTGTTTAAAATTTCTTTAAAAGCTCCCAAAGATTCATCATCTCCATTCCAAATACAAAAAATATCGTCAATGAACTTAAGACAAGAGAATCCATCTACCCCGAGGGGTAGCCGGTATTTTTTAGGAAGGGGCCGGCGATCCCCAAGGAGGGAATGATCATTACACGTTTAAAGACTACCAAAAGGGGGAAAAGAGGGGGCGTAAAAAAAACCCAAAAAACCCCCACAAAAAAGTGTAAAAAGAAAGTAGCTAATGACATTGGGAATACACAGATAGGAAATACTGGGTGTACCACTGAAACTGAGAGTAAAATATTTAATCTCAGTAGTCATGTCTTGACCCCTCATGAGCAAAGTGTACTTTTAAAGGGACTTAAATTTGCCCCATCTAGTGACCCCAATCCATTTGATCTTTTTATTGATCTCCAAAAATATATCAGGAAGATCACCCTTAAAAAATTCTTCTTGAGTAAGGAGCCGTCGGATAAGGAGGAAACTATTGAGGTTTCAAAATTTAAGAAAAAGTCTAGCTTCTATCCTCAGCATATAAAAGGTGGAAGCATTAATTGCTTTAATTCCATTGTATCTAAGGAGCTTAGGACTATACCACGGTCAAAGAAAAAGAACCTTACAAAAAAGGAATTCCAGGCGATGGAGTCATTACAATCTAATGATGAAATTATAATAAAGCCAGCTGATAAGGGGGGAGGAGTTGTAGTAATGACAAAAGAATATTACCTAAAGGAAGTGTACAGACAGCTGGGAGATCAGGACACATATAAGGAATTGAAATCTGACCCACAAAAAAGTATAATTGAAAAATTGAAGATGTTAACAAAAAGGGCAGTGGATAGTGGAGCTATCACAGAGAGTGAGCAGGAGTTCATTAATGTGAGTGATCCCTCGACTCCTACTATCTACGTGTTACCCAAGGTACACAAGGATGCAAAAAATCCTGCGGGACGCCCAATAATTACAGGAACCAATAGTGTAACGTCCAATCTCTCTGCAATGGTAGATTCTTTTTTACAGACTTTGGTAGTAACTACCAGTGCCTATTTGAAGGATACAGGAGATATATTGAGGAAACTAGAAGAGATACCTTGGGAAACAAATAGCACTTTAATGAGCGCAGATGTAAGCACTTTATATACAATCATTGATTGGGACAAAGGGAAAATAGCCATCGAATATTTTTTAAACAAGAGTGATTTTAAAGAAGAAACTAAGTCTTTTCTGATGGAAGCGATTGACTTTATTCTTCGTAATAATTATTTTTATTTCGATGGTTCTTATTACTTACAAATAAGGGGGACCGCCATGGGCACCAGGTTCGCTCCCAGCTATGCAAACCTCTACATGGCCTATTGGGAGGGCCTTACCATAGATCAGGTTAGGGGGCAGGGAGCGGGCCTTGTTTGCTGGTGGCGGTTCATTGACGATATTTTTTGTATTTGGAATGGAGATGATGAATCTTTGGGAGCTTTTAAAGAAATTTTAAACAACAACCAGTTCAACATTGTTTTAACATATACCCAAAGTAAAGAAGAATTGGTGTTTTTGGATCTAAGGGTATATATTCAAGATCAGACAATTTGCACAAAGACGCATCGTAAACCCACAGATTCAAATGCTTACCTTCATATAAATAGTGAACATCATTATAGATGGTTAAATAATATTCCAGTGGGTCAATATAAACGACTAAAGAGGAACTGCACAGACCCTGATATTTTAAATTCACAAATGGATGAAATGTCGAATAGGTTCTTGGAAAAAGGATATAACCCATCATTATTAGAAGCAGCAAAGAAGAGAGTTGAAATAATCGAAAGAAAAGATCTTCTGAAAGTAAAAGAGCCACAACCCTGTGGGGATAATCCCTACCAATGGGCCTTTATTACTCAGTACGGTGGAAACTATAAAAAGATAGAAAAAATCTTCAAAAACAACTGGCGCATTTTATTAGATGATCCGGTTTTGGGAAGTTATCTTCCGCCCAAACCTGTTTTCATCTACAAGAAAGCCAAGTCCATTAAGGACCATGTAGTACAAAGTAGTCTGCAAGAAAAAAACACAGTGAGATCGTGTAATAAAGGGTTCCATCGTTGTGGGTCTTGTATCATGTGTCGGTCTACCACAAAAAAAGACGTTACAAGAAAAACAACAGAATTTGAATATAAGGGTAAAGTGTTTAAAATAAATGATTTTATAACATGCCATTCCAAAAATGTCATTTACCTGCTGGAATGTGGATGTGGGCACGTGTACATTGGAAAAACATCTAGACCATTGAAGATAAGAGCGGCAGAACACGTGTATAATATCCGGAAAGGCCTCGATACACACCCTTTATCAGAACATTTCAGGACTGTACACGGTAAATGTGAAGGCCAAATTAAGAGGTATTTGGGTATACAACAAATTAGACCTAATTGGAGAAGTAACAATGTAGAAACCAGATTAGCGAAGAGTGAGATGAAGTGGATTTACATGTTAAATACCATAAAACCAAACGGCCTCAACGTTGATTTTGAGTTGAAATGGTTTTTATGATTTTTTATTATTTTTCATCTGCTATTCTGCATTTAGTCTGAATTTGTCCCTTTCTAGGAGTTATGTCCAGTTCTATTTTTCCAGTAACAATATTTCCCCAAAATATTTCCCTACTATAATTAATTTTTAAACATCTTTAACAATCTCTTTGTTTTTAAAAAAGTTTTTAAAAATATTTGATTTATCATGTATTAATCTCTTGTCTATTTATTTATTTCTTCCTCCACTCAACATATGGACTTATCGAATGGATATACATGTGAAAGCGATTTACCCCATCTTGGTAATAGAGATGGACAGGTTGGGAACAAAGTACCACCCAGTTTGGTATAGATGGGGTAAGTCAGATTACCAATCTACACATGGAATAACGGATGGGTTATCCAGTGATATAAGGTGGAACGTATTGAGATCCCCTGTGGAGGTAGAGAGGTTTGAACCGCAAACACGTCACTTCCGGTGACGTTTGACCCGCAAACATGTGACTTTGCAGCGTGGATATGCGGAAGTCGTGTGAGGACCTAGCCGAATCGCCGGTGGAACGCAAACAATACCTTCCCCGGTATTTGGAACGCATATGTCTTACTTCCGGTGGACGAACCCGGAAGTAGCAGGAGGAACGAATTACTGGTTGTTACACAGTAATTAGTAATGAAATAAAAAGCCAGCATTGAGGACAACCCTTATCCAACTTTGAGAAAGGCCAATACAAGACAGAAACGCGTTAATTGGATGAGGACAGACGTGGTGGTTACTCGGGAACCGGTGACTGTAAGCTGATACGCCTGCTGCGGTGGTGCTGGGCAATTCAGCCTAGGACCCCAGCTATCTCTTTAAAGCTAGCCCACCGCTTTTCCTCAATTTAAGAAGGACTCTGAGCACGGAAAGCACTTTATGAAAGCACTTGGTTCCCATCCATTCACCGCATTTCTGTATATTGGTTTATTACGTATTTGTTTTATTACATTATTGTCCATTCCCAGCTGGGGATTGTGTTTTAATAAATATTGTTAGTGTTGTGTGATAAATCAGCACATGTTGGCTCCATTATTCAGTTATAGGAGTAAGAAGTAGCATCCACGATTATAGTGCGCCAGGGGTCCAATATCACTTTTTTCTTGTACACTCTGTGTCTCCCTAGAAGGGCTCTGTGTGGGTTAACTGTGCTTTTAACCTATTCCTTAGTGTGTGTGTGTGTGTGTGTGTATTGACAATGCTAAATTCCCTTGTCGTATAAACAACCCTTTATGAAGCTAAGAACACTGTACGCTGTTTACTTAAGAAGTACCGTAATGGTACGCTAGTTGCGTAACGATCGCTCAGCCGTAGGCGAGACGCTCAAGCGTCACGTTCGCTCACGGCCCAGCGATCACAGGACACGTTATTGGCTATGACTAGAGTAATGATTCGCTATGGCGTAGCGGACGCTCGAGACCACGAGGAGATCACCAGCGGCGCAGACGCTCACAACGCTATACCTTTATGTCTAAACCTTATACCAAAGAAATACACAGAATACCTAAATGTGAATACAGGGTGTAAGTGCAACCTTGTGTAACCTGACTAACTACAAAGCTGCTTGAGTGTCACCGACGCTCAAGTGAACACTTAACACTATAGAAAATACACAGATACTGGTTTAGGTTCCAAAGCCTATTAACTGTATTATATCTAGTATACTTGTAAAAAGGGGGTAACAGTACAAATGATACACTACAATATAACAGAGACTTCCTAACCACAGAACTAAACAATAAATACAAAAAGACAATACTACACTGACCTAAATGCAATACAATACAATACTATCTAATACAATACAATACTAGCCTAGTCTAGGGGAGATATGAGAGAACAGAACAGAGAGAGAGAGAGAGAGAGAGAGAGAGAGAGAGATGAGAGAAATTGGCTCACAGAAAGACAATGATTACGGAGAGAAACTTACGCACAAAGGGTATGATCGCCTGCGCCTCGATATCCAGCTCCCGGCTATCAGCAGATAACCGTTGATGAGAGAGTGAGCTGGATGTGGTCGGCCTGCCTATTTATGCCCCACACACAATGCAATCTCATGGTCCTACAATCCCATTGTCCATTGGCCGAAGGAATTCGGCCCTGCATCATAACAAAAGGTCATAGGGTGATTCATACAGGTGGGCTGTGACGATTTCAAACAGCTCAGGTGGGTGGGGAACTAGGTTTCCCGCCGCATACCTGAGTATGAGTAAATAGTAGAAATGGACATAAACTTCTTATGTCCATAACTATTCGCACGAGCGATTAATACGCTCCAAACCAACACCGGAATATTGCTAATTAAATACTCTTCCGATGGGTACCAAACACTGCTGTATGATTCCTGTTAGACCCTTCGTACAATACAAAGAGGGATTCCTTTAACCAGGGACCTTCTATTTTAACCAAACTTTCAGAATCTATCAAGGGGACCATGATCTACAAACTACATTAATTGTGAACATTTGTAACGAATGAGTCGCACGCTACGACTACATAAACTCTACCGTAAATACGCATACCGCGCCTGCGAGTGCACGCTATTGCGGGTATGCGCCTTTACGGGAGAGCGTACGCATGCGCAGCACGGACCAGTGTGCGGTGCAAATATGGCAACGTGCATAGAGACATTTTTCTGACTTTGACAGTCCACCCTTTGGCAGTCAATAATAACTGCCACAAAACATTTAAGGAGAAAAATGCAAGTCAGGGGTTAATTGATTTCCATGGTTGGGTAAGGGAGGAGAGAGGAGAAGGTGTGAAGAGGGTATGACCTAGTGAGATAGCAGAAGCATGTGTGTATGAATCCATGTTTGGAGGGTCATGTATCATCGTGCCGTACGTGTGGTAAATCAAGCTTCGAGGTATTGCGAAGTATACATTTGAATTCCTTCTTATCCTGTGGTACAGGTCTGTGGATGGGCTGTCAAACTTTACCGAGCTCTTTTCGGATTTTGAACAAAATGGGGAGCACATTTTAGTTGATGATACATGAATGGGGGAGGTATGTGGTTGCTGATATCTGTGCCTGTATTCCCTATCGTCTATGTGTGTCATTACCTGAGGGTTGTAGAGATGAAGATAAAGAACACTTATGGAAAATGCAATGATATTCTATGTCAGGGAAATGTACATCTGTCGTCGAAGTTGTGTTCGGTATCTGTTGAGAGTCGTCTTCTTTGCGCTGTATTGCTCCTTGGGCATGAGCAAATAGCTTTGTCTGAGCCATCAGATTTACAAAAATGTTGGGCTAGCGTGAGTTTAAAAATACTAGGGAAACTGGGGATCCATGGCAAAGTTCATCAAGTGTCCATATTTAAAGTTGTCAAATCTTCTTCTTTGGTGCTTGTCTGTTGTCTGTATAGCGTCTCGTCAACTTCCTCGTCCAAGGGGGTCTTTGTATCTTGGAGAAAAGCAGAAAAACAGGTGAAAGAAACGGACCGTATAATCGCATTTTCATCACATTCTGGTTTCTATCATTGGGTCATAAATCAAATCCAGGTTAATTACGGTTTCCTCGCTCCTCAAGCTCATCACTCTTGTACTTTGTTTGCACCTCATTAAAGCCTGTCCGCATCTAAATATCAATCCAATCGATATAACGACACCCAAGATACATAGTAGAAACTTTCCAACATCCATTATGACTCCTTGAGCCCAGTCCCCCAAACCGGAGAACCAATTTCGCGGGTTCAACCATGACACCCAACCAGTCAGCTCATTACCTACAGCAGCAAGGGTGAGATTGTGTTTTCGACGAAATTCCCACTTCAATTGGAGAATATCATCCATCTTTTGGTCTATGACCTCTACCGGATCCTCGGTGCTATTTGTGATATACGTGCAACACTTTATGCCGTACTGTGTTGCCAATGTAACACAATATCCGCCTGTTACTGCTGTAAGGTAATTAAGAACCATCCTATGCTGAACTAGTTCTGTTTTGTAAGCTTGAAGTTCTCTTCCAGTGTATCTAAACGTGTCATCATACATTTCAGTGATATTATCTAACAAATTGGCGAGTGCGGAAATGTATCTATAATTCATCACTCCTCGAGCGGTACGAGTGAAATCTAACGCTACCAGAACCTGAATCCCGGTGGATTCATGGATAAGATCAGAGGCCGGATGCTCTAACCTTTCTGACAGTTGTCTTTTAACTCGGTGCTCGTAATGAGTGTGAGTATAAGGAGCTTGGGCACCACGGTGTATGTCCTTCATTTTGTCATGTGTTACAGTCATCACTTCAGGCAATACCTTTCCAATATAACACAATCCTTCAGAGTTTGGGGCAAGCCACTTGTACGCCTTTCTCCCGCATATGAAATATGCATCATCGGGGAGAACATAAGGGACGGAGAAGGACATGACCATGTTACAAACCTTCCAGGTGAAATCTCCTGACCCTAATTCTTCCATCTGCTTAATGCACGTATCAGTTTGTACGATATGTGCACAGTATCCTGGTGATACCTCTCCAACTCTAGTAATCCTATTTCCTAAGGTATATCGATACCGAAAAGATTTTCCTCTACTGGCTATATGGCGTACGAGCTCTGTATCTGTAGGCATTCTATCTGCTCTGTGTGAAAAGGTCATGGTGTGGTTACTCCATGACACTTCCCAGTTTCCCGGTTTTCTAGGATTGGAGATGTTAAAACATATGAGGGACCTATCCACATGGTATTGGTGGAGCTTCAAACTAGGAGGGCTGGAGATGTTAAACCTCCGGTCCACCGGTCTCCCACCACTTAGCTCAAGTACCTCCCCTAACGTTAAAGGAAATGGTACTAGCCCTGATTTGCTGTGACCCTGAGGTACTTGAGAGCATACCCAACAATCTGTTTGGTTTAACACGTTACCCACTAAGGAGTGATAGTCACTCAATGGATGCCGGTCTATATGGATATTAAAACTAGATTGGCATTTCTTTATGCATCCATCTTCAACCAGATTATCACAGAGCCTACAGATACAATTTTCTTCAGCTAACAATCCATCACAATTTCTTCTATCGGATCGTTTTCTGATACTCGCCTTTGCTGGTTGGTTTGGTTGATCTTGGAAAACTACGCCTTCATCATCATAATCGGAACCCATTCCAGAACCTCTTTCGACCTCTATGGTACTCTCGCCGGAACAGACTGCTCTGGTCAACATCATGGTTAACATCAAAATCCGGATCACAGTCTCTTGGGGCAAGTCCATCTTTGAGGAGGAAATAGAGAAGAATGAGAAGGGGGAAAAAGAAATTTTAAGGGAGAGGGGCTGGGAAGTGGAGAAAAACAATAAAAGGGAGAAGGGAGTCGACAACTGCTTTCGGTCTTCAAGGCTCAGGTGCCGCCTCAGTCCTCCTGGAACAGACACTCCAGTGATACAACCTCTACCGTCTGTTCCTTATCACGGGACTTCTCTGGATCGGCAACCTTTTTGCAGTGGGATGAATGGACCCAAGTCTCTCTCTCAGCAACCTTCAATGCTGTGGTGCTAGTCAATAAGACCTGGTATGGTCCTTCCCATCTATCAATAAGACAACCTGAGCGTAGAAAATTTCGTATCATTACATAATCCCCAGGTTCAATGTCATGACAATTACTACCTGGTAAATCAGGAATCACCAACTTCAGATTATCATTTTGACTCCTCAACTGCTTACTCATGTTAATCAAGTACTTTACAGTTACTTCATTGTTACATTTCAAATCATCCTGAGGGTTAATCATGACATGCGGTTGTCGACCAAACAAGATTTCAAAAGGAGACAGATTAAGGGGGGACCTGGGAGTGGTTCTGATGCTATACAAAACAATGGGTAAAGCTTCTGGCCACGTCAATCCTGTCTCTGTCATTACTTTACTCAATTTATTTTTAATAGTGCTGTTCACTCTTTCGACCTTCGCACTCGCCTGTGGACGGTACGGAGTGTGCAGCTTACTATCAATTCCCATCAACTTACACATTCCTTGAAAGACATCACCTGTAAAATGGGTACCCCTATCACTTTCAATGATTCTAGGGATACCATATCTACATACAAATTCCTGCACAATTTTCTTAGCGGTAAACATAGCGGTATTTGTAGCTGCTGGGAAAGCTTCGACCCAATTCGAGAAAACATCTATACAAACAAGTACATATTTCAAATTTCGACATGGGGGTAATTGAATGAAGTCAATTTGTATTACCTGGAAAGGGCCGCCGGCAGGTGGGATATGGGATGGTTCTGTAGGTATTGCTTTTCCAATATTCTTTCTCAGACAGGTAAGGCATGACATTGCTCTTTTACTCGCATGAGAGGAGAATCCTGGGGCGCACCAGTATGCTCTTACCAATTTGCACATCCCCTCCTTGCCTAGATGAGTCAGCCCGTGAGCTGCTTCAGCCAGACATGGAAGGTATGCCCTGGGGGCCACTGGTTTACCATGTCCATCCGTCCAGAGCCCTGAGGACTCCTGGCCATATCCCTTTGCCTTCCAGACTGCTCTTTCCTGTGTGGAACACAAATTCTGCATCTCACACAACTTTTGTGTGTTGATGGTATTAAATACCATCAGTTGTGTGGTGTCTGTCTGTATGGGGGTAGCAGCTGCAAGCTTTGCGGCTTCGTCTGCTCGGCTGTTACCAAGGGATATTGGGTCTTGGCTATATGTATGTGCTTTACATTTGATAACAGCCACTCTGTCGGGTTCCTGTATCGCTGTTAGAAGCCTTTTTATGTGAGCTGCATGCGCTATCGGTGTACCAGCCGCCGTCATGAAATTTCTGAGCCGCCATAGGGCTCCGAAATCATGGACTACCCCGAAGGCGTATCTAGAATCGGTGTAGATATTGGCTGACTTACCCTTAGCCAATTCACATGCTCTGGTTAGGGCGACCAGTTCAGCAACCTGGGCTGAGTGAGGTGGGCCTAGCGGTTCCGCTTCTATGGTGTCTTGGTCATCTACGACTGCATATCCAGTACACAAGTCTCCCGAGTCTGACTGTCTATGACAACTACCGTCCGTGTAGAACGTTAGTTCTGCATCTTCCAGTGGATTGTCACTGATGTCAGGCCTTGCGGTAAAATTTTGGGTCAAATATTCCATACAATCATGTGTATCTCCCTTTGCATTAAATCCTCCTTCCCCATCACTCTCACCTTCCACCCTTTGTGCCTGACCAGGCACACCTGGGAGAAATGTTGCAGGATTTAATGCACTGCATCTCCTTATGGTGATGTTTACTGGGGCCATTAATGCCAATTCCCATCTTGTAAACCTTGCTGATGAGACGTGTCTGGTTTGGGCAGAATTCAATAAGGCAGATACCGCATGCGGTGTATGGATTGTGAGGTTGTGGCCTAGCACGACATCTTCGCTTTTCGTCACTAGCAATGCTATCGCCGCAACGCTACGCAAGCATGTGGGGAGGGATCGCGCTACCGTGTCTAGCTGGGCGCTGTAGTATGCGACTGGCCTGCTGGCGTCACCGTGTTTTTGGGTTAGTACACCTGCTGCGCACCCAGCACTTTCTGTTCCGTATAGTTCAAAGGGTTTCCCATAGTCTGGCATACCTAGTGCTGGTGCCTGCGTTAGACACTGTTTGAGTCTCTCAAATGCTGTTTCGGATTCGTCTGTATGCGAAATCCGATCAGGTTTGTTTGAAGAGACCATTTCCTGCAGAGGTAGCGCCAATATGGAAAACCCTGGGATCCAATTACGGCAATACCCACACATTCCTAGAAACGTCCTGATCTGTTGTTGGGTTTGTGGCAGTGTCATGTCTCTAATGGCTTGGATTCTATCAGCGGTCAGGTGTCTCAGTCCTTGTGTTAGACAGTGTCCCAAATATTTTACCTTAGCTTGGCATAATTGCAACTTGTCTTTGGAAACCTTGTGACCTGTGTCTGAAAGATGAAACAGGAGCTGTTTCGTATCCCTTAGGGATGCCTCCAATGAATCAGAACACAGTAGTAGATCATCCACGTACTGTATCAACACTGATCCACTCTCCGGTTGGAAAGACTGTAAACAATCATGCAAAGCTTGAGAAAATATACTTGGACTATCTATGAAACCTTGGGGTAACCGAGTCCACGTGTATTGGACTCCTCTGTATGTGAATGCAAACAAATATTGGCTGTCAGGGTGCAGAGGTACCGAAAAGAATGCGGAGCAGAGGTCAATAACAGTGAAAAATATGGCAGTGGGAGGAATTTGCATTAGGATGACAGCTGGATTAGGCACTACGGGGAACTGACTCTCAACTATTTTGTTAATCCCCCTTAGATCCTGCACTAGCCTGTAACCCCTCCCCCCACTCTTTTTAACAGGGAAGATGGGACTATTTGCTGTGCTGGACGTTCTTACTAGAATGCTCTGTTGTAGCAAGCGCTCTATTACTGGGAAAACTCCTAACTCCACCTCTGGCTTCAGAGGATACTGTGGGATTTTTGGAGCTATCCTACCATCTTTTACTTGTACAACTACTGGAGCTACGTTTGCCATTAATCCAGTGTCCTGTCCATCTTTTGTCCAAAGTGACTCTGGTATCTGAGATGTCATCTCTTCTACTTGGGATGGATTCCTATTTGTCATAATGGAATGTGACATTAATTTTGATGGGGAGTCTAACATGTCTCGTACTTCCTGAGCGTGATTCTCAGGGATGTCCAAGAATACACCTTCAGGAGTACAATAAATGACGCAACCCATTTTACATAGTAAGTCTCTTCCCAGGAGATTAGTTGGTGCCGATGCAGCCAGCAAAAAGGAATGCTTGGTATGCAAAGGCCCTATTGTAATCTCGGCTGGTTTGCTAACAGGGTAGTGCTGGACTACTCCTGTTACTCCCATGGCTGGAATTGTCCTACCAGTGGTTCTCATGCCCACTGTCGAATTTATCACTGACTTGGCCGCCCCTGTGTCTACAAGAAAGTTTAAAGTTTTACCAGCTACATTGATTGCAATCTCTGGTTCGCTTCCAAGACTGGCAATCAATTTAACTGGCTGCAGATTACAGGTGTGGCCACACCCCTATTGGGTATGCTGACCTCCCTGAATCCCATTGGCAGCAACTACTTGTGGGGGAGTTAGCTGGGAACTACCAGAGGCCTGCCAGTCTCTGTTCGGGGGATATCTTTTTGTTTCCCCTGTATGTGGCTCAAAACTCCGCCTCTGTGGACCCTGCTCCCAATGTCGTGTGTTGTGTTGTTGTCTAGGGGGTTGAAAAGATCTTTGTACATTCCTTGTTCTACATTCTCGTGCAAAGCGTCCCGGTCTGTTACAAGAAAAACATGTTATTACACTTGCCTTACCCACAGGATTCGGTGGTACATACGCAGGCTGCCTTGTGGTCAGCGCCTGTATACTTACGGACATCAACTTATCACTTTGCGACTCCCTGTGTCTAGTGATGTTTTTGTCGTGATCAACAGCAGCCTCTCTCAAGGTGGACACTGACAGACCTCGCCAACATGGTTGTGTGGTCTGTACCCTAGCTTTTAATGTTTCTTTCAAACCATCCATCAGTACAGATACTGCTACTTCTCGATGGTTTGGGTTGGTCTTAATGTCTTCTATACCAGTGTATTTTGCCATTTCTGATAGTGCCCGGTGGAAATATTCTGCTGCCGTTTCGGACTCCTTTTGCTTAATGGAAAATATTTTATTCCATTTAACAACGGCTGGGAAATACTCCTTTAGCTGTAAATTTATCCTTTTTACATTATCCTGGTCGTACACATCTGTAAGCGGTACATCTTTATCTAGTCCACAATCAGCCAAGAATTTAACTGAGTCGACATTGGAAGGTAAGCAAGCTCTTAGCACTATCTGCCAATCCTTATTATTGGGCTCTAAAGTGTTTCCTAGATCCCTGATGTATTTTTGGCTTGCCACTAAATCTTTTCTGGGGTCTGGGAATTCAGACACTATGGTCCTCAATTCCATTCTAGTGAACGGGCAATACATGGCAATGTTCCTGACGGGTGTGGCTCCTGATGCATCTGTTTTCCCATTGGGAACTACTATCACCTTTACAGGAGCAATTCTAACAGCCTCATTCTGCGTAGATTCTACAACTTGTTGTGGTACAATTGTTTCAGTGTAATGCATGGTGCCGTACTTACCCGTTGACACGACCTCACCTATCCCTCCGCTAGGGGCCTTAACTAATCTCGTGGGTGGTGCAGTTCCTACTGTGGTTTCTGATATGGTGGCCGCTAGAGAGAGCGCTGAAATTGTTGCCGAATCTTCTTCTTGATCACACTCCTGAGGAAGGTTCAAAACAGGGTACATCTTGCACGGGTTAATACTTGCATGAGTTATTTGGTTAACATCATTAACATTTACAGGGTTACTAAGAGTTTGTGTTTTACAACCCAGTGCGTTTCTCTCCGCAATCAACTTCTCTCCTGCAATGTATGGTGGAGGAGGAGCTGTGGCTATCAGCTTCCTGACTGCCCCAGATCCTGCCGCCAGAGCCAAACCTCTCTGTATCTCACCTTCCTGGTGCCATAACTGTAAATAATCATGATGCTGAATTCGTCTCTTTGCTGATTTTACGAGACATATCCTCCTCCTTAAATTTTGTAACACTTCTGGACTAAAGCTACCTATTCTTGGGAATTTGTCCCTGTCTTGTACAGTCATTCTCTCCCATTCATCACATAAAGATTCGGTGTGACTTCCATATTTTTCACACATTACATATCGTGCCGACCCAACTGGTCGGTTCACAGAATCAACCTGAACCAAGGTTGATCGCCCCCTACCTGAGCAACTGGCCCCCATAGTCTGCAGGTGTTGCTTAGTCCTCCTTGGATCTCTGTATCAAGGTTTTCAGCAAGCCTTTACAGACAACCAAATTACTCCACAGTAGGCCGGCGGTGGCGGTTTACCGAGTACCCCACTCACTCGCCCACCTCGACCAATACGACCTGATCACACCGATATGGTGCTGGCGTACTCGATACAGGGCCCCTATGGAACCTTCAGTTTACTGGAACATATGAGGGTTACCCGCAGGACACTTACTCTTTCCAGTAAAGGTGGGGTTGTTAGATAGTTCCTGAGTGACCAGCGAACTTCCCTTCCAAAAATAAAAAATTACACAAATCACGTCAGAATGTACAGATAGCGTTTGTGACCACTTTACTCTAATGGTATTAGGTCAGATTACTAACTACTGCACACAATTACGTGTGGTCCAATCGTTCAGTACACAAGCACTACTTGTCATGTACTGAAAGATCAATGGAATCGATGTTTCCGGCCGCGATTCCTTCAGCAAGAGCTTATGGCCTATATGGGTTCTGCACCAACACCCCAGGCGTTGTGCCACTGGACTTTTATAGCGGACCTTTTACCTTACGACCTCCTGGTCTTGTTACCTTATGACCTCCTGGTCTTGTTACCTTATGGTCCGCTATACTCTAATGCTCAAATATTATTTAACCAGGGATGCCTCCCTAGCCACCGTATATGTCACTTACACGTATGTCCCTTGACAAGTACCCGGCTTTCCTTTTGGTTCCACCTTAAAGTTGTATAAACTTATGTATACAAAACCACACTCACTCAACACATGTACACTTTTGTTTCTATATCTATTTCTGCGCAGAAATTGTCTTCAGTCCAACAGTGTTACTAATTAGGAGCAGGATCTGTTAAACTAAGTTTCAGATTTTTCCAAAAATAGATTTGCGTTATTTACCGCGTCGCGTTATTTACCGCTGTGCGTTACTTATCGCCTTTGCGCTAATTCAACTTTTCGCGACTTGAGCTACGTGGGCGTAACCAGACGCTACGTTGCGTAATGTACGCTGCGTGCGTCTGCCGTTTGGATTGCGTACGCAAGTCTTTTGTTAGGGACACGTGTACGCAAAACAAAGATCCACCGTAACACAATTTCTACCTTTATCAATGTAGATGATCCCTGATCATCTACCGCACACCACACTGACTGTCTTATCTCCCAGACAAGCCGTGTGTTGGTCTATACTTTAACTATTACCTCTACTATGAAATAACAGCAAATCTCTTTTTGCACTTTCTATCAACTATAAAACTTGGCAAACAGGAATAGTGATATACGAAATTTGAAAAAGAAATGCAGATAAATGTATGCGTGCGTGTATACGCAAGACAGAAGAGAAATAAAACAGTTTTAAAAGACACAAGCGTTTTGTTCTTACTTCCGGTTCCCGGATTCCTTCAGCACTCTTTATCTAAGCGAAGCAGACGCTTATCCAATCAGCAATGCAAGGAATATGATCCCGCCCTTTGCTGATGGATAATGTCTGCTGATCTACCTAGTGCAGATATGAGAAGGATAGGACGAGTCCCCAATTGACAATGCTAAATTCCCTTGTCGTATAAACAACCCTTTATGAAGCTAAGAACACTGTACGCTGTTTACTTAAGAAGTACCGTAATGGTACGCTAGTTGCGTAACGATCGCTCAGCCGTAGGCGAGACGCTCAAGCGTCACGTTCGCTCACGGCCCAGCGATCACAGGACACGTTATTGGCTATGACTAGAGTAATGATTCGCTATGGCGTAGCGGACGCTCGAGACCACGAGGAGATCACCAGCGGCGCAGACGCTCACAACGCTATACCTTTATGTCTAAACCTTATACCAAAGAAATACACAGAATACCTAAATGTGAATACAGGGTGTAAGTGCAACCTTGTGTAACCTGACTAACTACAAAGCTGCTTGAGCGTCACCGACGTTCAAGTGAACACTTAACACTATAGAAAATACACAGATACTGGTTTAGGTTCCAAAGCCTATTAACTGTATTATATCTAGTATACTTGTAAAAAGGGGGTAACAGTACAAATGATACACTACAATATAACAGAGACTTCCTAACCACAGAACTAAACAATAAATACAAAAAGACAATACTACACTGACCTAAATGCAATACAATACAATACTATCTAATACAATACAATACTAGCCTAGTCTAGGGGAGATATGAGAGAACAGAACAGAGAGAGAGAGAGAGAGAGAGAGAGAGATGAGAGAAATTGGCTCACAGAAAGACAATGATTACGGAGAGAAACTTACGCACAAAGGGTATGATCGCCTGCGCCTCGATATCCAGCTCCCGGCTATCAGCAGATAACCGTTGATGAGAGAGTGAGCTGGATGTGGTCGGCCTGCCTATTTATGCCCCACACACAATGCAATCTCATGGTCCTACAATCCCATTGTCCATTGGCCGAAGGAATTCGGCCCTGCATCATAACAAAAGGTCATAGGGTGATTCATACAGGTGGGCTGTGACGATTTCAAACAGCTCAGGTGGGTGGGGAACTAGGTTTCCCGCCGCATACCTGAGTATGAGTAAATAGTAGAAATGGACATAAACTTCTTATGTCCATAACTATTCGCACGAGCGATTAATACGCTCCAAACCAACACCGGAATATTGCTAATTAAATACTCTTCCGATGGGTACCAAACACTGCTGTATGATTCCTGTTAGACCCTTCGTACAATACAAAGAGGGATTCCTTTAACCAGGGACCTTCTATTTTAACCAAACTTTCAGAATCTATCAAGGGGACCATGATCTACAAACTACATTAATTGTGAACATTTGTAACGAATGAGTCGCACGCTACGACTACATAAACTCTACCGTAAATACGCATACCGCGCCTGCGAGTGCACGCTATTGCGGGTATGCGCCTTTACGGGAGAGCGTACGCATGCGCAGCACGGACCAGTGTGCGGTGCAAATATGGCAACGTGCATAGAGACATTTTTCTGACTTTGACAGTCCACCCTTTGGCAGTCAATAATAACTGCCACAAAACATTTAAGGAGAAAAATGCAAGTCAGGGGTTAATTGATTTCCATGGTTGGGTAAGGGAGGAGAGAGGAGAAGGTGTGAAGAGGGTATGACCTAGTGAGATAGCAGAAGCATGTGTGTATGAATCCATGTTTGGAGGGTCATGTATCATCGTGCCGTACGTGTGGTAAATCAAGCTTCGAGGTATTGCGAAGTATACATTTGAATTCCTTCTTATCCTGTGGTACAGGTCTGTGGATGGGCTGTCAAACTTTACCGAGCTCTTTTCGGATTTTGAACAAAATGGGGAGCACATTTTAGTTGATGATACATGAATGGGGGAGGTATGTGGTTGCTGATATCTGTGCCTGTATTCCCTATCGTCTATGTGTGTCATTACCTGAGGGTTGTAGAGATGAAGATAAAGAACACTTATGGAAAATGCAATGATATTCTATGTCAGGGAAATGTACATCTGTCGTCGAAGTTGTGTTCGGTATCTGTTGAGAGTCGTCTTCTTTGCGCTGTATTGCTCCTTGGGCATGAGCAAATAGCTTTGTCTGAGCCATCAGATTTACAAAAATGTTGGGCTAGCGTGAGTTTAAAAATACTAGGGAAACTGGGGATCCATGGCAAAGTTCATCAAGTGTCCATATTTAAAGTTGTCAAATCTTCTTCTTTGGTGCTTGTCTGTTGTCTGTATAGCGTCTCGTCAACTTCCTCGTCCAAGGGGGTCTTTGTATCTTGGAGAAAAGCAGAAAAACAGGTGAAAGAAACGGACCGTATAATCGCATTTTCATCACATTCTGGTTTCTATCATTGGGTCATAAATCAAATCCAGGTTAATTACGGTTTCCTCGCTCCTCAAGCTCATCACTCTTGTACTTTGTTTGCACCTCATTAAAGCCTGTCCGCATCTAAATATCAATCCAATCGATATAACGACACCCAAGATACATAGTAGAAACTTTCCAACATCCATTATGACTCCTTGAGCCCAGTCCCCCAAACCGGAGAACCAATTTCGCGGGTTCAACCATGACACCCAACCAGTCAGCTCATTACCTACAGCAGCAAGGGTGAGATTGTGTTTTCGACGAAATTCCCACTTCAATTGGAGAATATCATCCATCTTTTGGTCTATGACCTCTACCGGATCCTCGGTGCTATTTGTGATATACGTGCAACACTTTATGCCGTACTGTGTTGCCAATGTAACACAATATCCGCCTGTTACTGCTGTAAGGTAATTAAGAACCATCCTATGCTGAACTAGTTCTGTTTTGTAAGCTTGAAGTTCTCTTCCAGTGTATCTAAACGTGTCATCATACATTTCAGTGATATTATCTAACAAATTGGCGAGTGCGGAAATGTATCTATAATTCATCACTCCTCGAGCGGTACGAGTGAAATCTAACGCTACCAGAACCTGAATCCCGGTGGATTCATGGATAAGATCAGAGGCCGGATGCTCTAACCTTTCTGACAGTTGTCTTTTAACTCGGTGCTCGTAATGAGTGTGAGTATAAGGAGCTTGGGCACCACGGTGTATGTCCTTCATTTTGTCATGTGTTACAGTCATCACTTCAGGCAATACCTTTCCAATATAACACAATCCTTCAGAGTTTGGGGCAAGCCACTTGTACGCCTTTCTCCCGCATATGAAATATGCATCATCGGGGAGAACATAAGGGACGGAGAAGGACATGACCATGTTACAAACCTTCCAGGTGAAATCTCCTGACCCTAATTCTTCCATCTGCTTAATGCACGTATCAGTTTGTACGATATGTGCACAGTATCCTGGTGATACCTCTCCAACTCTAGTAATCCTATTTCCTAAGGTATATCGATACCGAAAAGATTTTCCTCTACTGGCTATATGGCGTACGAGCTCTGTATCTGTAGGCATTCTATCTGCTCTGTGTGAAAAGGTCATGGTGTGGTTACTCCATGACACTTCCCAGTTTCCCGGTTTTCTAGGATTGGAGATGTTAAAACATATGAGGGACCTATCCACATGGTATTGGTGGAGCTTCAAACTAGGAGGGCTGGAGATGTTAAACCTCCGGTCCACCGGTCTCCCACCACTTAGCTCAAGTACCTCCCCTAACGTTAAAGGAAATGGTACTAGCCCTGATTTGCTGTGACCCTGAGGTACTTGAGAGCATACCCAACAATCTGTTTGGTTTAACACGTTACCCACTAAGGAGTGATAGTCACTCAATGGATGCCGGTCTATATGGATATTAAAACTAGATTGGCATTTCTTTATGCATCCATCTTCAACCAGATTATCACAGAGCCTACAGATACAATTTTCTTCAGCTAACAATCCATCACAATTTCTTCTATCGGATCGTTTTCTGATACTCGCCTTTGCTGGTTGGTTTGGTTGATCTTGGAAAACTACGCCTTCATCATCATAATCGGAACCCATTCCAGAACCTCTTTCGACCTCTATGGTACTCTCGCCGGAACAGACTGCTCTGGTCAACATCATGGTTAACATCAAAATCCGGATCACAGTCTCTTGGGGCAAGTCCATCTTTGAGGAGGAAATAGAGAAGAATGAGAAGGGGGAAAAAGAAATTTTAAGGGAGAGGGGCTGGGAAGTGGAGAAAAACAATAAAAGGGAGAAGGGAGTCGACAACTGCTTTCGGTCTTCAAGGCTCAGGTGCCGCCTCAGTCCTCCTGGAACAGACACTCCAGTGATACAACCTCTACCGTCTGTTCCTTATCACGGGACTTCTCTGGATCGGCAACCTTTTTGCAGTGGGATGAATGGACCCAAGTCTCTCTCTCAGCAACCTTCAATGCTGTGGTGCTAGTCAATAAGACCTGGTATGGTCCTTCCCATCTATCAATAAGACAACCTGAGCGTAGAAAATTTCGTATCATTACATAATCCCCAGGTTCAATGTCATGACAATTACTACCTGGTAAATCAGGAATCACCAACTTCAGATTATCATTTTGACTCCTCAACTGCTTACTCATGTTAATCAAGTACTTTACAGTTACTTCATTGTTACATTTCAAATCATCCTGAGGGTTAATCATGACATGCGGTTGTCGACCAAACAAGATTTCAAAAGGAGACAGATTAAGGGGGGACCTGGGAGTGGTTCTGATGCTATACAAAACAATGGGTAAAGCTTCTGGCCACGTCAATCCTGTCTCTGTCATTACTTTACTCAATTTATTTTTAATAGTGCTGTTCACTCTTTCGACCTTCGCACTCGCCTGTGGACGGTACGGAGTGTGCAGCTTACTATCAATTCCCATCAACTTACACATTCCTTGAAAGACATCACCTGTAAAATGGGTACCCCTATCACTTTCAATGATTCTAGGGATACCATATCTACATACAAATTCCTGCACAATTTTCTTAGCGGTAAACATAGCGGTATTTGTAGCTGCTGGGAAAGCTTCGACCCAATTCGAGAAAACATCTATACAAACAAGTACATATTTCAAATTTCGACATGGGGGTAATTGAATGAAGTCAATTTGTATTACCTGGAAAGGGCCGCCGGCAGGTGGGATATGGGATGGTTCTGTAGGTATTGCTTTTCCAATATTCTTTCTCAGACAGGTAAGGCATGACATTGCTCTTTTACTCGCATGAGAGGAGAATCCTGGGGCGCACCAGTATGCTCTTACCAATTTGCACATCCCCTCCTTGCCTAGATGAGTCAGCCCGTGAGCTGCTTCAGCCAGACATGGAAGGTATGCCCTGGGGGCCACTGGTTTACCATGTCCATCCGTCCAGAGCCCTGAGGACTCCTGGCCATATCCCTTTGCCTTCCAGACTGCTCTTTCCTGTGTGGAACACAAATTCTGCATCTCACACAACTTTTGTGTGTTGATGGTATTAAATACCATCAGTTGTGTGGTGTCTGTCTGTATGGGGGTAGCAGCTGCAAGCTTTGCGGCTTCGTCTGCTCGGCTGTTACCAAGGGATATTGGGTCTTGGCTATATGTATGTGCTTTACATTTGATAACAGCCACTCTGTCGGGTTCCTGTATCGCTGTTAGAAGCCTTTTTATGTGAGCTGCATGCGCTATCGGTGTACCAGCCGCCGTCATGAAATTTCTGAGCCGCCATAGGGCTCCGAAATCATGGACTACCCCGAAGGCGTATCTAGAATCGGTGTAGATATTGGCTGACTTACCCTTAGCCAATTCACATGCTCTGGTTAGGGCGACCAGTTCAGCAACCTGGGCTGAGTGAGGTGGGCCTAGCGGTTCCGCTTCTATGGTGTCTTGGTCATCTACGACTGCGTATCCAGTACACAAGTCTCCCGAGTCTGACTGTCTATGACAACTACCGTCCGTGTAGAACGTTAGTTCTGCATCTTCCAGTGGATTGTCACTGATGTCAGGCCTTGCGGTAAAATTTTGGGTCAAATATTCCATACAATCATGTGTATCTCCCTTTGCATTAAATCCTCCTTCCCCATCACTCTCACCTTCCACCCTTTGTGCCTGACCAGGCACACCTGGGAGAAATGTTGCAGGATTTAATGCACTGCATCTCCTTATGGTGATGTTTACTGGGGCCATTAATGCCAATTCCCATCTTGTAAACCTTGCTGATGAGACGTGTCTGGTTTGGGCAGAATTCAATAAGGCAGATACCGCATGCGGTGTATGGATTGTGAGGTTGTGGCCTAGCACGACATCTTCGCTTTTCGTCACTAGCAATGCTATCGCCGCAACGCTACGCAAGCATGTGGGGAGGGATCGCGCTACCGTGTCTAGCTGGGCGCTGTAGTATGCGACTGGCCTGCTGGCGTCACCGTGTTTTTGGGTTAGTACACCTGCTGCGCACCCAGCACTTTCTGTTCCGTATAGTTCAAAGGGTTTCCCATAGTCTGGCATACCTAGTGCTGGTGCCTGCGTTAGACACTGTTTGAGTCTCTCAAATGCTGCTTCGGATTCGTCTGTATGCGAAATCCGATCAGGTTTGTTTGAAGAGACCATTTCCTGCAGAGGTAGCGCCAATATGGAAAACCCTGGGATCCAATTACGGCAATACCCACACATTCCTAGAAACGTCCTGATCTGTTGTTGGGTTTGTGGCAGTGTCATGTCTCTAATGGCTTGGATTCTATCAGCGGTCAGGTGTCTCAGTCCTTGTGTTAGACAGTGTCCCAAATATTTTACCTTAGCTTGGCATAATTGCAACTTGTCTTTGGAAACCTTGTGACCTGTGTCTGAAAGATGAAACAGGAGCTGTTTCGTATCCCTTAGGGATGCCTCCAATGAATCAGAACACAGTAGTAGATCATCCACGTACTGTATCAACACTGATCCACTCTCCGGTTGGAAAGACTGTAAACAATCATGCAAAGCTTGAGAAAATATACTTGGACTATCTATGAAACCTTGGGGTAACCGAGTCCACGTGTATTGGACTCCTCTGTATGTGAATGCAAACAAATATTGGCTGTCAGGGTGCAGAGGTACCGAAAAGAATGCGGAGCAGAGGTCAATAACAGTGAAAAATATGGCAGTGGGAGGAATTTGCATTAGGATGACAGCTGGATTAGGCACTACGGGGAACTGACTCTCAACTATTTTGTTAATCCCCCTTAGATCCTGCACTAGCCTGTAACCCCTCCCCCCACTCTTTTTAACAGGGAAGATGGGACTATTTGCTGTGCTGGACGTTCTTACTAGAATGCTCTGTTGTAGCAAGCGCTCTATTACTGGGAAAACTCCTAACTCCACCTCTGGCTTCAGAGGATACTGTGGGATTTTTGGAGCTATCCTACCATCTTTTACTTGTACAACTACTGGAGCTACGTTTGCCATTAATCCAGTGTCCTGTCCATCTTTTGTCCAAAGTGACTCTGGTATCTGAGATGTCATCTCTTCTACTTGGGATGGATTCCTATTTGTCATAATGGAATGTGACATTAATTTTGATGGGGAGTCTAACATGTCTCGTACTTCCTGAGCGTGATTCTCAGGGATGTCCAAGAATACACCTTCAGGAGTACAATAAATGACGCAACCCATTTTACATAGTAAGTCTCTTCCCAGGAGATTAGTTGGTGCCGATGCAGCCAGCAAAAAGGAATGCTTGGTATGCAAAGGCCCTATTGTAATCTCGGCTGGTTTGCTAACAGGGTAGTGCTGGACTACTCCTGTTACTCCCATGGCTGGAATTGTCCTACCAGTGGTTCTCATGCCCACTGTCGAATTTATCACTGACTTGGCCGCCCCTGTGTCTACAAGAAAGTTTAAAGTTTTACCAGCTACATTGATTGCAATCTCTGGTTCGCTTCCAAGACTGGCAATCAATTTAACTGGCTGCAGATTACAGGTGTGGCCACACCCCTATTGGGTATGCTGACCTCCCTGAATCCCATTGGCAGCAACTACTTGTGGGGGAGTTAGCTGGGAACTACCAGAGGCCTGCCAGTCTCTGTTCGGGGGATATCTTTTTGTTTCCCCTGTATGTGGCTCAAAACTCCGCCTCTGTGGACCCTGCTCCCAATGTCGTGTGTTGTGTTGTTGTCTAGGGGGTTGAAAAGATCTTTGTACATTCCTTGTTCTACATTCTCGTGCAAAGCGTCCCGGTCTGTTACAAGAAAAACATGTTATTACACTTGCCTTACCCACAGGATTCGGTGGTACATACGCAGGCTGCCTTGTGGTCAGCGCCTGTATACTTACGGACATCAACTTATCACTTTGCGACTCCCTGTGTCTAGTGATGTTTTTGTCGTGATCAACAGCAGCCTCTCTCAAGGTGGACACTGACAGACCTCGCCAACATGGTTGTGTGGTCTGTACCCTAGCTTTTAATGTTTCTTTCAAACCATCCATCAGTACAGATACTGCTACTTCTCGATGGTTTGGGTTGGTCTTAATGTCTTCTATACCAGTGTATTTTGCCATTTCTGATAGTGCCCGGTGGAAATATTCTGCTGCCGTTTCGGACTCCTTTTGCTTAATGGAAAATATTTTATTCCATTTAACAACGGCTGGGAAATACTCCTTTAGCTGTAAATTTATCCTTTTTACATTATCCTGGTCGTACACATCTGTAAGCGGTACATCTTTATCTAGTCCACAATCAGCCAAGAATTTAACTGAGTCGACATTGGAAGGTAAGCAAGCTCTTAGCACTATCTGCCAATCCTTATTATTGGGCTCTAAAGTGTTTCCTAGATCCCTGATGTATTTTTGGCTTGCCACTAAATCTTTTCTGGGGTCTGGGAATTCAGACACTATGGTCCTCAATTCCATTCTAGTGAACGGGCAATACATGGCAATGTTCCTGACGGGTGTGGCTCCTGATGCATCTGTTTTCCCATTGGGAACTACTATCACCTTTACAGGAGCAATTCTAACAGCCTCATTCTGCGTAGATTCTACAACTTGTTGTGGTACAATTGTTTCAGTGTAATGCATGGTGCCGTACTTACCCGTTGACACGACCTCACCTATCCCTCCGCTAGGGGCCTTAACTAATCTCGTGGGTGGTGCAGTTCCTACTGTGGTTTCTGATATGGTGGCCGCTAGAGAGAGCGCTGAAATTGTTGCCGAATCTTCTTCTTGATCACACTCCTGAGGAAGGTTCAAAACAGGGTACATCTTGCACGGGTTAATACTTGCATGAGTTATTTGGTTAACATCATTAACATTTACAGGGTTACTAAGAGTTTGTGTTTTACAACCCAGTGCGTTTCTCTCCGCAATCAACTTCTCTCCTGCAATGTATGGTGGAGGAGGAGCTGTGGCTATCAGCTTCCTGACTGCCCCAGATCCTGCCGCCAGAGCCAAACCTCTCTGTATCTCACCTTCCTGGTGCCATAACTGTAAATAATCATGATGCTGAATTCGTCTCTTTGCTGATTTTACGAGACATATCCTCCTCCTTAAATTTTGTAACACTTCTGGACTAAAGCTACCTATTCTTGGGAATTTGTCCCTGTCTTGTACAGTCATTCTCTCCCATTCATCACATAAAGATTCGGTGTGACTTCCATATTTTTCACACATTACATATCGTGCCGACCCAACTGGTCGGTTCACAGAATCAACCTGAACCAAGGTTGATCGCCCCCTACCTGAGCAACTGGCCCCCATAGTCTGCAGGTGTTGCTTAGTCCTCCTTGGATCTCTGTATCAAGGTTTTCAGCAAGCCTTTACAGACAACCAAATTACTCCACAGTAGGCCGGCGGTGGCGGTTTACCGAGTACCCCACTCACTCGCCCACCTCGACCAATACGACCTGATCACACCGATATGGTGCTGGCGTACTCGATACAGGGCCCCTATGGAACCTTCAGTTTACTGGAACATATGAGGGTTACCCGCAGGACACTTACTCTTTCCAGTAAAGGTGGGGTTGTTAGATAGTTCCTGAGTGACCAGCGAACTTCCCTTCCAAAAATAAAAAATTACACAAATCACGTCAGAATGTACAGATAGCGTTTGTGACCACTTTACTCTAATGGTATTAGGTCAGATTACTAACTACTGCACACAATTACGTGTGGTCCAATCGTTCAGTACACAAGCACTACTTGTCATGTACTGAAAGATCAATGGAATCGATGTTTCCGGCCGCGATTCCTTCAGCAAGAGCTTATGGCCTATATGGGTTCTGCACCAACACCCCAGGCGTTGTGCCACTGGACTTTTATAGCGGACCTTTTACCTTACGACCTCCTGGTCTTGTTACCTTATGACCTCCTGGTCTTGTTACCTTATGGTCCGCTATACTCTAATGCTCAAATATTATTTAACCAGGGATGCCTCCCTAGCCACCGTATATGTCACTTACACGTATGTCCCTTGACGAGTACCCGGCTTTCCTTTTGGTTCCACCTTAAAGTTGTATAAACTTATGTATACAAAACCACACTCACTCAACACATGTACACTTTTGTTTCTATATCTATTTCTGCGCAGAAATTGTCTTCAGTCCAACAGTGTTACTAATTAGGAGCAGGATCTGTTAAACTAAGTTTCAGATTTTTCCAAAAATAGATTTGCGTTATTTACCGCGTCGCGTTATTTACCGCTGTGCGTTACTTATCGCCTTTGCGCTAATTCAACTTTTCGCGACTTGAGCTACGTGGGCGTAACCAGACGCTACGTTGCGTAATGTACGCTGCGTGCGTCTGCCGTTTGGATTGCGTACGCAAGTCTTTTGTTAGGGACACGTGTACGCAAAACAAAGATCCACCGTAACACAATTTCTACCTTTATCAATGTAGATGATCCCTGATCATCTACCGCACACCACACTGACTGTCTTATCTCCCAGACAAGCCGTGTGTTGGTCTATACTTTAACTATTACCTCTACTATGAAATAACAGCAAATCTCTTTTTGCACTTTCTATCAACTATAAAACTTGGCAAACAGGAATAGTGATATACGAAATTTGAAAAAGAAATGCAGATAAATGTATGCGTGCGTGTATACGCAAGACAGAAGAGAAATAAAACAGTTTTAAAAGACACAAGCGTTTTGTTCTTACTTCCGGTTCCCGGATTCCTTCAGCACTCTTTATCTAAGCGAAGCAGACGCTTATCCAATCAGCAATGCAAGGAATATGATCCCGCCCTTTGCTGATGGATAATGTCTGCTGATCTACCTAGTGCAGATATGAGAAGGATAGGACGAGTCCCCAATTGACAATGCTAAATTCCCTTGTCGTATAAACAACCCTTTATGAAGCTAAGAACACTGTACGCTGTTTACTTAAGAAGTACCGTAATGGTACGCTAGTTGCGTAACGATCGCTCAGCCGTAGGCGAGACGCTCAAGCGTCACGTTCGCTCACGGCCCAGCGATCACAGGACACGTTATTGGCTATGACTAGAGTAATGATTCGCTATGGCGTAGCGGACGCTCGAGACCACGAGGAGATCACCAGCGGCGCAGACGCTCACAACGCTATACCTTTATGTCTAAACCTTATACCAAAGAAATACACAGAATACCTAAATGTGAATACAGGGTGTAAGTGCAACCTTGTGTAACCTGACTAACTACAAAGCTGCTTGAGCGTCACCGACGCTCAAGTGAACACTTAACACTATAGAAAATACACAGATACTGGTTTAGGTTCCAAAGCCTATTAACTGTATTATATCTAGTATACTTGTAAAAAGGGGGTAACAGTACAAATGATACACTACAATATAACAGAGACTTCCTAACCACAGAACTAAACAATAAATACAAAAAGACAATACTACACTGACCTAAATGCAATACAATACAATACTATCTAATACAATACAATACTAGCCTAGTCTAGGGGAGATATGAGAGAACAGAACAGAGAGAGAGAGAGAGAGAGAGAGAGAGAGAGAGATGAGAGAAATTGGCTCACAGAAAGACAATGATTACGGAGAGAAACTTACGCACAAAGGGTATGATCGCCTGCGCCTCGATATCCAGCTCCCGGCTATCAGCAGATAACCGTTGATGAGAGAGTGAGCTGGATGTGGTCGGCCTGCCTATTTATGCCCCACACACAATGCAATCTCATGGTCCTACAATCCCATTGTCCATTGGCCGAAGGAATTCGGCCCTGCATCATAACAAAAGGTCATAGGGTGATTCATACAGGTGGGCTGTGACGATTTCAAACAGCTCAGGTGGGTGGGGAACTAGGTTTCCCGCCGCATACCTGAGTATGAGTAAATAGTAGAAATGGACATAAACTTCTTATGTCCATAACTATTCGCACGAGCGATTAATACGCTCCAAACCAACACCGGAATATTGCTAATTAAATACTCTTCCGATGGGTACCAAACACTGCTGTATGATTCCTGTTAGACCCTTCGTACAATACAAAGAGGGATTCCTTTAACCAGGGACCTTCTATTTTAACCAAACTTTCAGAATCTATCAAGGGGACCATGATCTACAAACTACATTAATTGTGAACATTTGTAACGAATGAGTCGCACGCTACGACTACATAAACTCTACCGTAAATACGCATACCGCGCCTGCGAGTGCACGCTATTGCGGGTATGCGCCTTTACGGGAGAGCGTACGCATGCGCAGCACGGACCAGTGTGCGGTGCAAATATGGCAACGTGCATAGAGACATTTTTCTGACTTTGACAGTCCACCCTTTGGCAGTCAATAATAACTGCCACAAAACATTTAAGGAGAAAAATGCAAGTCAGGGGTTAATTGATTTCCATGGTTGGGTAAGGGAGGAGAGAGGAGAAGGTGTGAAGAGGGTATGACCTAGTGAGATAGCAGAAGCATGTGTGTATGAATCCATGTTTGGAGGGTCATGTATCATCGTGCCGTACGTGTGGTAAATCAAGCTTCGAGGTATTGCGAAGTATACATTTGAATTCCTTCTTATCCTGTGGTACAGGTCTGTGGATGGGCTGTCAAACTTTACCGAGCTCTTTTCGGATTTTGAACAAAATGGGGAGCACATTTTAGTTGATGATACATGAATGGGGGAGGTATGTGGTTGCTGATATCTGTGCCTGTATTCCCTATCGTCTATGTGTGTCATTACCTGAGGGTTGTAGAGATGAAGATAAAGAACACTTATGGAAAATGCAATGATATTCTATGTCAGGGAAATGTACATCTGTCGTCGAAGTTGTGTTCGGTATCTGTTGAGAGTCGTCTTCTTTGCGCTGTATTGCTCCTTGGGCATGAGCAAATAGCTTTGTCTGAGCCATCAGATTTACAAAAATGTTGGGCTAGCGTGAGTTTAAAAATACTAGGGAAACTGGGGATCCATGGCAAAGTTCATCAAGTGTCCATATTTAAAGTTGTCAAATCTTCTTCTTTGGTGCTTGTCTGTTGTCTGTATAGCGTCTCGTCAACTTCCTCGTCCAAGGGGGTCTTTGTATCTTGGAGAAAAGCAGAAAAACAGGTGAAAGAAACGGACCGTATAATCGCATTTTCATCACATTCTGGTTTCTATCATTGGGTCATAAATCAAATCCAGGTTAATTACGGTTTCCTCGCTCCTCAAGCTCATCACTCTTGTACTTTGTTTGCACCTCATTAAAGCCTGTCCGCATCTAAATATCAATCCAATCGATATAACGACACCCAAGATACATAGTAGAAACTTTCCAACATCCATTATGACTCCTTGAGCCCAGTCCCCCAAACCGGAGAACCAATTTCGCGGGTTCAACCATGACACCCAACCAGTCAGCTCATTACCTACAGCAGCAAGGGTGAGATTGTGTTTTCGACGAAATTCCCACTTCAATTGGAGAATATCATCCATCTTTTGGTCTATGACCTCTACCGGATCCTCGGTGCTATTTGTGATATACGTGCAACACTTTATGCCGTACTGTGTTGCCAATGTAACACAATATCCGCCTGTTACTGCTGTAAGGTAATTAAGAACCATCCTATGCTGAACTAGTTCTGTTTTGTAAGCTTGAAGTTCTCTTCCAGTGTATCTAAACGTGTCATCATACATTTCAGTGATATTATCTAACAAATTGGCGAGTGCGGAAATGTATCTATAATTCATCACTCCTCGAGCGGTACGAGTGAAATCTAACGCTACCAGAACCTGAATCCCGGTGGATTCATGGATAAGATCAGAGGCCGGATGCTCTAACCTTTCTGACAGTTGTCTTTTAACTCGGTGCTCGTAATGAGTGTGAGTATAAGGAGCTTGGGCACCACGGTGTATGTCCTTCATTTTGTCATGTGTTACAGTCATCACTTCAGGCAATACCTTTCCAATATAACACAATCCTTCAGAGTTTGGGGCAAGCCACTTGTACGCCTTTCTCCCGCATATGAAATATGCATCATCGGGGAGAACATAAGGGACGGAGAAGGACATGACCATGTTACAAACCTTCCAGGTGAAATCTCCTGACCCTAATTCTTCCATCTGCTTAATGCACGTATCAGTTTGTACGATATGTGCACAGTATCCTGGTGATACCTCTCCAACTCTAGTAATCCTATTTCCTAAGGTATATCGATACCGAAAAGATTTTCCTCTACTGGCTATATGGCGTACGAGCTCTGTATCTGTAGGCATTCTATCTGCTCTGTGTGAAAAGGTCATGGTGTGGTTACTCCATGACACTTCCCAGTTTCCCGGTTTTCTAGGATTGGAGATGTTAAAACATATGAGGGACCTATCCACATGGTATTGGTGGAGCTTCAAACTAGGAGGGCTGGAGATGTTAAACCTCCGGTCCACCGGTCTCCCACCACTTAGCTCAAGTACCTCCCCTAACGTTAAAGGAAATGGTACTAGCCCTGATTTGCTGTGACCCTGAGGTACTTGAGAGCATACCCAACAATCTGTTTGGTTTAACACGTTACCCACTAAGGAGTGATAGTCACTCAATGGATGCCGGTCTATATGGATATTAAAACTAGATTGGCATTTCTTTATGCATCCATCTTCAACCAGATTATCACAGAGCCTACAGATACAATTTTCTTCAGCTAACAATCCATCACAATTTCTTCTATCGGATCGTTTTCTGATACTCGCCTTTGCTGGTTGGTTTGGTTGATCTTGGAAAACTACGCCTTCATCATCATAATCGGAACCCATTCCAGAACCTCTTTCGACCTCTATGGTACTCTCGCCGGAACAGACTGCTCTGGTCAACATCATGGTTAACATCAAAATCCGGATCACAGTCTCTTGGGGCAAGTCCATCTTTGAGGAGGAAATAGAGAAGAATGAGAAGGGGGAAAAAGAAATTTTAAGGGAGAGGGGCTGGGAAGTGGAGAAAAACAATAAAAGGGAGAAGGGAGTCGACAACTGCTTTCGGTCTTCAAGGCTCAGGTGCCGCCTCAGTCCTCCTGGAACAGACACTCCAGTGATACAACCTCTACCGTCTGTTCCTTATCACGGGACTTCTCTGGATCGGCAACCTTTTTGCAGTGGGATGAATGGACCCAAGTCTCTCTCTCAGCAACCTTCAATGCTGTGGTGCTAGTCAATAAGACCTGGTATGGTCCTTCCCATCTATCAATAAGACAACCTGAGCGTAGAAAATTTCGTATCATTACATAATCCCCAGGTTCAATGTCATGACAATTACTACCTGGTAAATCAGGAATCACCAACTTCAGATTATCATTTTGACTCCTCAACTGCTTACTCATGTTAATCAAGTACTTTACAGTTACTTCATTGTTACATTTCAAATCATCCTGAGGGTTAATCATGACATGCGGTTGTCGACCAAACAAGATTTCAAAAGGAGACAGATTAAGGGGGGACCTGGGAGTGGTTCTGATGCTATACAAAACAATGGGTAAAGCTTCTGGCCACGTCAATCCTGTCTCTGTCATTACTTTACTCAATTTATTTTTAATAGTGCTGTTCACTCTTTCGACCTTCGCACTCGCCTGTGGACGGTACGGAGTGTGCAGCTTACTATCAATTCCCATCAACTTACACATTCCTTGAAAGACATCACCTGTAAAATGGGTACCCCTATCACTTTCAATGATTCTAGGGATACCATATCTACATACAAATTCCTGCACAATTTTCTTAGCGGTAAACATAGCGGTATTTGTAGCTGCTGGGAAAGCTTCGACCCAATTCGAGAAAACATCTATACAAACAAGTACATATTTCAAATTTCGACATGGGGGTAATTGAATGAAGTCAATTTGTATTACCTGGAAAGGGCCGCCGGCAGGTGGGATATGGGATGGTTCTGTAGGTATTGCTTTTCCAATATTCTTTCTCAGACAGGTAAGGCATGACATTGCTCTTTTACTCGCATGAGAGGAGAATCCTGGGGCGCACCAGTATGCTCTTACCAATTTGCACATCCCCTCCTTGCCTAGATGAGTCAGCCCGTGAGCTGCTTCAGCCAGACATGGAAGGTATGCCCTGGGGGCCACTGGTTTACCATGTCCATCCGTCCAGAGCCCTGAGGACTCCTGGCCATATCCCTTTGCCTTCCAGACTGCTCTTTCCTGTGTGGAACACAAATTCTGCATCTCACACAACTTTTGTGTGTTGATGGTATTAAATACCATCAGTTGTGTGGTGTCTGTCTGTATGGGGGTAGCAGCTGCAAGCTTTGCGGCTTCGTCTGCTCGGCTGTTACCAAGGGATATTGGGTCTTGGCTATATGTATGTGCTTTACATTTGATAACAGCCACTCTGTCGGGTTCCTGTATCGCTGTTAGAAGCCTTTTTATGTGAGCTGCATGCGCTATCGGTGTACCAGCCGCCGTCATGAAATTTCTGAGCCGCCATAGGGCTCCGAAATCATGGACTACCCCGAAGGCGTATCTAGAATCGGTGTAGATATTGGCTGACTTACCCTTAGCCAATTCACATGCTCTGGTTAGGGCGACCAGTTCAGCAACCTGGGCTGAGTGAGGTGGGCCTAGCGGTTCCGCTTCTATGGTGTCTTGGTCATCTACGACTGCGTATCCAGTACACAAGTCTCCCGAGTCTGACTGTCTATGACAACTACCGTCCGTGTAGAACGTTAGTTCTGCATCTTCCAGTGGATTGTCACTGATGTCAGGCCTTGCGGTAAAATTTTGGGTCAAATATTCCATACAATCATGTGTATCTCCCTTTGCATTAAATCCTCCTTCCCCATCACTCTCACCTTCCACCCTTTGTGCCTGACCAGGCACACCTGGGAGAAATGTTGCAGGATTTAATGCACTGCATCTCCTTATGGTGATGTTTACTGGGGCCATTAATGCCAATTCCCATCTTGTAAACCTTGCTGATGAGACGTGTCTGGTTTGGGCAGAATTCAATAAGGCAGATACCGCATGCGGTGTATGGATTGTGAGGTTGTGGCCTAGCACGACATCTTCGCTTTTCGTCACTAGCAATGCTATCGCCGCAACGCTACGCAAGCATGTGGGGAGGGATCGCGCTACCGTGTCTAGCTGGGCGCTGTAGTATGCGACTGGCCTGCTGGCGTCACCGTGTTTTTGGGTTAGTACACCTGCTGCGCACCCAGCACTTTCTGTTCCGTATAGTTCAAAGGGTTTCCCATAGTCTGGCATACCTAGTGCTGGTGCCTGCGTTAGACACTGTTTGAGTCTCTCAAATGCTGTTTCGGATTCGTCTGTATGCGAAATCCGATCAGGTTTGTTTGAAGAGACCATTTCCTGCAGAGGTAGCGCCAATATGGAAAACCCTGGGATCCAATTACGGCAATACCCACACATTCCTAGAAACGTCCTGATCTGTTGTTGGGTTTGTGGCAGTGTCATGTCTCTAATGGCTTGGATTCTATCAGCGGTCAGGTGTCTCAGTCCTTGTGTTAGACAGTGTCCCAAATATTTTACCTTAGCTTGGCATAATTGCAACTTGTCTTTGGAAACCTTGTGACCTGTGTCTGAAAGATGAAACAGGAGCTGTTTCGTATCCCTTAGGGATGCCTCCAATGAATCAGAACACAGTAGTAGATCATCCACGTACTGTATCAACACTGATCCACTCTCCGGTTGGAAAGACTGTAAACAATCATGCAAAGCTTGAGAAAATATACTTGGACTATCTATGAAACCTTGGGGTAACCGAGTCCACGTGTATTGGACTCCTCTGTATGTGAATGCAAACAAATATTGGCTGTCAGGGTGCAGAGGTACCGAAAAGAATGCGGAGCAGAGGTCAATAACAGTGAAAAATATGGCAGTGGGAGGAATTTGCATTAGGATGACAGCTGGATTAGGCACTACGGGGAACTGACTCTCAACTATTTTGTTAATCCCCCTTAGATCCTGCACTAGCCTGTAACCCCTCCCCCCACTCTTTTTAACAGGGAAGATGGGACTATTTGCTGTGCTGGACGTTCTTACTAGAATGCTCTGTTGTAGCAAGCGCTCTATTACTGGGAAAACTCCTAACTCCACCTCTGGCTTCAGAGGATACTGTGGGATTTTTGGAGCTATCCTACCATCTTTTACTTGTACAACTACTGGAGCTACGTTTGCCATTAATCCAGTGTCCTGTCCATCTTTTGTCCAAAGTGACTCTGGTATCTGAGATGTCATCTCTTCTACTTGGGATGGATTCCTATTTGTCATAATGGAATGTGACATTAATTTTGATGGGGAGTCTAACATGTCTCGTACTTCCTGAGCGTGATTCTCAGGGATGTCCAAGAATACACCTTCAGGAGTACAATAAATGACGCAACCCATTTTACATAGTAAGTCTCTTCCCAGGAGATTAGTTGGTGCCGATGCAGCCAGCAAAAAGGAATGCTTGGTATGCAAAGGCCCTATTGTAATCTCGGCTGGTTTGCTAACAGGGTAGTGCTGGACTACTCCTGTTACTCCCATGGCTGGAATTGTCCTACCAGTGGTTCTCATGCCCACTGTCGAATTTATCACTGACTTGGCCGCCCCTGTGTCTACAAGAAAGTTTAAAGTTTTACCAGCTACATTGATTGCAATCTCTGGTTCGCTTCCAAGACTGGCAATCAATTTAACTGGCTGCAGATTACAGGTGTGGCCACACCCCTATTGGGTATGCTGACCTCCCTGAATCCCATTGGCAGCAACTACTTGTGGGGGAGTTAGCTGGGAACTACCAGAGGCCTGCCAGTCTCTGTTCGGGGGATATCTTTTTGTTTCCCCTGTATGTGGCTCAAAACTCCGCCTCTGTGGACCCTGCTCCCAATGTCGTGTGTTGTGTTGTTGTCTAGGGGGTTGAAAAGATCTTTGTACATTCCTTGTTCTACATTCTCGTGCAAAGCGTCCCGGTCTGTTACAAGAAAAACATGTTATTACACTTGCCTTACCCACAGGATTCGGTGGTACATACGCAGGCTGCCTTGTGGTCAGCGCCTGTATACTTACGGACATCAACTTATCACTTTGCGACTCCCTGTGTCTAGTGATGTTTTTGTCGTGATCAACAGCAGCCTCTCTCAAGGTGGACACTGACAGACCTCGCCAACATGGTTGTGTGGTCTGTACCCTAGCTTTTAATGTTTCTTTCAAACCATCCATCAGTACAGATACTGCTACTTCTCGATGGTTTGGGTTGGTCTTAATGTCTTCTATACCAGTGTATTTTGCCATTTCTGATAGTGCCCGGTGGAAATATTCTGCTGCCGTTTCGGACTCCTTTTGCTTAATGGAAAATATTTTATTCCATTTAACAACGGCTGGGAAATACTCCTTTAGCTGTAAATGTATCCTTTTTACATTATCCTGGTCGTACACATCTGTAAGCGGTACATCTTTATCTAGTCCACAATCAGCCAAGAATTTAACTGAGTCGACATTGGAAGGTAAGCAAGCTCTTAGCACTATCTGCCAATCCTTATTATTGGGCTCTAAAGTGTTTCCTAGATCCCTGATGTATTTTTGGCTTGCCACTAAATCTTTTCTGGGGTCTGGGAATTCAGACACTATGGTCCTCAATTCCATTCTAGTGAACGGGCAATACATGGCAATGTTCCTGACGGGTGTGGCTCCTGATGCATCTGTTTTCCCATTGGGAACTACTATCACCTTTACAGGAGCAATTCTAACAGCCTCATTCTGCGTAGATTCTACAACTTGTTGTGGTACAATTGTTTCAGTGTAATGCATGGTGCCGTACTTACCCGTTGACACGACCTCACCTATCCCTCCGCTAGGGGCCTTAACTAATCTCGTGGGTGGTGCAGTTCCTACTGTGGTTTCTGATATGGTGGCCGCTAGAGAGAGCGCTGAAATTGTTGCCGAATCTTCTTCTTGATCACACTCCTGAGGAAGGTTCAAAACAGGGTACATCTTGCACGGGTTAATACTTGCATGAGTTATTTGGTTAACATCATTAACATTTACAGGGTTACTAAGAGTTTGTGTTTTACAACCCAGTGCGTTTCTCTCCGCAATCAACTTCTCTCCTGCAATGTATGGTGGAGGAGGAGCTGTGGCTATCAGCTTCCTGACTGCCCCAGATCCTGCCGCCAGAGCCAAACCTCTCTGTATCTCACCTTCCTGGTGCCATAACTGTAAATAATCATGATGCTGAATTCGTCTCTTTGCTGATTTTACGAGACATATCCTCCTCCTTAAATTTTGTAACACTTCTGGACTAAAGCTACCTATTCTTGGGAATTTGTCCCTGTCTTGTACAGTCATTCTCTCCCATTCATCACATAAAGATTCGGTGTGACTTCCATATTTTTCACACATTACATATCGTGCCGACCCAACTGGTCGGTTCACAGAATCAACCTGAACCAAGGTTGATCGCCCCCTACCTGAGCAACTGGCCCCCATAGTCTGCAGGTGTTGCTTAGTCCTCCTTGGATCTCTGTATCAAGGTTTTCAGCAAGCCTTTACAGACAACCAAATTACTCCACAGTAGGCCGGCGGTGGCGGTTTACCGAGTACCCCACTCACTCGCCCACCTCGACCAATACGACCTGATCACACCGATATGGTGCTGGCGTACTCGATACAGGGCCCCTATGGAACCTTCAGTTTACTGGAACATATGAGGGTTACCCGCAGGACACTTACTCTTTCCAGTAAAGGTGGGGTTGTTAGATAGTTCCTGAGTGACCAGCGAACTTCCCTTCCAAAAATAAAAAATTACACAAATCACGTCAGAATGTACAGATAGCGTTTGTGACCACTTTACTCTAATGGTATTAGGTCAGATTACTAACTACTGCACACAATTACGTGTGGTCCAATCGTTCAGTACACAAGCACTACTTGTCATGTACTGAAAGATCAATGGAATCGATGTTTCCGGCCGCGATTCCTTCAGCAAGAGCTTATGGCCTATATGGGTTCTGCACCAACACCCCAGGCGTTGTGCCACTGGACTTTTATAGCGGACCTTTTACCTTACGACCTCCTGGTCTTGTTACCTTATGACCTCCTGGTCTTGTTACCTTATGGTCCGCTATACTCTAATGCTCAAATATTATTTAACCAGGGATGCCTCCCTAGCCACCGTATATGTCACTTACACGTATGTCCCTTGACGAGTACCCGGCTTTCCTTTTGGTTCCACCTTAAAGTTGTATAAACTTATGTATACAAAACCACACTCACTCAACACATGTACACTTTTGTTTCTATATCTATTTCTGCGCAGAAATTGTCTTCAGTCCAACAGTGTTACTAATTAGGAGCAGGATCTGTTAAACTAAGTTTCAGATTTTTCCAAAAATAGATTTGCGTTATTTACCGCGTCGCGTTATTTACCGCTGTGCGTTACTTATCGCCTTTGCGCTAATTCAACTTTTCGCGACTTGAGCTACGTGGGCGTAACCAGACGCTACGTTGCGTAATGTACGCTGCGTGCGTCTGCCGTTTGGATTGCGTACGCAAGTCTTTTGTTAGGGACACGTGTACGCAAAACAAAGATCCACCGTAACACAATTTCTACCTTTATCAATGTAGATGATCCCTGATCATCTACCGCACACCACACTGACTGTCTTATTTCCCAGACAAGCCGTGTGTTGGTCTATACTTTAACTATTACCTCTACTATGAAATAACAGCAAATCTCTTTTTGCACTTTCTATCAACTATAAAACTTGGCAAACAGGAATAGTGATATACGAAATTTGAAAAAGAAATGCAGATAAATGTATGCGTGCGTGTATACGCAAGACAGAAGAGAAATAAAACAGTTTTAAAAGACACAAGCGTTTTGTTCTTACTTCCGGTTCCCGGATTCCTTCAGCACTCTTTATCTAAGCGAAGCAGACGCTTATCCAATCAGCAATGCAAGGAATATGATCCCGCCCTTTGCTGATGGATAATGTCTGCTGATCTACCTAGTGCAGATATGAGAAGGATAGGACGAGTCCCCAATTGACAATGCTAAATTCCCTTGTCGTATAAACAACCCTTTATGAAGCTAAGAACACTGTACGCTGTTTACTTAAGAAGTACCGTAATGGTACGCTAGTTGCGTAACGATCGCTCAGCCGTAGGCGAGACGCTCAAGCGTCACGTTCGCTCACGGCCCAGCGATCACAGGACACGTTATTGGCTATGACTAGAGTAATGATTCGCTATGGCGTAGCGGACGCTCGAGACCACGAGGAGATCACCAGCGGCGCAGACGCTCACAACGCTATACCTTTATGTCTAAACCTTATACCAAAGAAATACACAGAATACCTAAATGTGAATACAGGGTGTAAGTGCAACCTTGTGTAACCTGACTAACTACAAAGCTGCTTGAGCGTCACCGACGCTCAAGTGAACACTTAACACTATAGAAAATACACAGATACTGGTTTAGGTTCCAAAGCCTATTAACTGTATTATATCTAGTATACTTGTAAAAAGGGGGTAACAGTACAAATGATACACTACAATATAACAGAGACTTCCTAACCACAGAACTAAACAATAAATACAAAAAGACAATACTACACTGACCTAAATGCAATACAATACAATACTATCTAATACAATACAATACTAGCCTAGTCTAGGGGAGATATGAGAGAACAGAACAGAGAGAGAGAGAGAGAGAGAGAGAGAGAGAGAGATGAGAGAAATTGGCTCACAGAAAGACAATGATTACGGAGAGAAACTTACGCACAAAGGGTATGATCGCCTGCGCCTCGATATCCAGCTCCCGGCTATCAGCAGATAACCGTTGATGAGAGAGTGAGCTGGATGTGGTCGGCCTGCCTATTTATGCCCCACACACAATGCAATCTCATGGTCCTACAATCCCATTGTCCATTGGCCGAAGGAATTCGGCCCTGCATCATAACAAAAGGTCATAGGGTGATTCATACAGGTGGGCTGTGACGATTTCAAACAGCTCAGGTGGGTGGGGAACTAGGTTTCCCGCCGCATACCTGAGTATGAGTAAATAGTAGAAATGGACATAAACTTCTTATGTCCATAACTATTCGCACGAGCGATTAATACGCTCCAAACCAACACCGGAATATTGCTAATTAAATACTCTTCCGATGGGTACCAAACACTGCTGTATGATTCCTGTTAGACCCTTCGTACAATACAAAGAGGGATTCCTTTAACCAGGGACCTTCTATTTTAACCAAACTTTCAGAATCTATCAAGGGGACCATGATCTACAAACTACATTAATTGTGAACATTTGTAACGAATGAGTCGCACGCTACGACTACATAAACTCTACCGTAAATACGCATACCGCGCCTGCGAGTGCACGCTATTGCGGGTATGCGCCTTTACGGGAGAGCGTACGCATGCGCAGCACGGACCAGTGTGCGGTGCAAATATGGCAACGTGCATAGAGACATTTTTCTGACTTTGACAGTCCACCCTTTGGCAGTCAATAATAACTGCCACAAAACATTTAAGGAGAAAAATGCAAGTCAGGGGTTAATTGATTTCCATGGTTGGGTAAGGGAGGAGAGAGGAGAAGGTGTGAAGAGGGTATGACCTAGTGAGATAGCAGAAGCATGTGTGTATGAATCCATGTTTGGAGGGTCATGTATCATCGTGCCGTACGTGTGGTAAATCAAGCTTCGAGGTATTGCGAAGTATACATTTGAATTCCTTCTTATCCTGTGGTACAGGTCTGTGGATGGGCTGTCAAACTTTACCGAGCTCTTTTCGGATTTTGAACAAAATGGGGAGCACATTTTAGTTGATGATACATGAATGGGGGAGGTATGTGGTTGCTGATATCTGTGCCTGTATTCCCTATCGTCTATGTGTGTCATTACCTGAGGGTTGTAGAGATGAAGATAAAGAACACTTATGGAAAATGCAATGATATTCTATGTCAGGGAAATGTACATCTGTCGTCGAAGTTGTGTTCGGTATCTGTTGAGAGTCGTCTTCTTTGCGCTGTATTGCTCCTTGGGCATGAGCAAATAGCTTTGTCTGAGCCATCAGATTTACAAAAATGTTGGGCTAGCGTGAGTTTAAAAATACTAGGGAAACTGGGGATCCATGGCAAAGTTCATCAAGTGTCCATATTTAAAGTTGTCAAATCTTCTTCTTTGGTGCTTGTCTGTTGTCTGTATAGCGTCTCGTCAACTTCCTCGTCCAAGGGGGTCTTTGTATCTTGGAGAAAAGCAGAAAAACAGGTGAAAGAAACGGACCGTATAATCGCATTTTCATCACATTCTGGTTTCTATCATTGGGTCATAAATCAAATCCAGGTTAATTACGGTTTCCTCGCTCCTCAAGCTCATCACTCTTGTACTTTGTTTGCACCTCATTAAAGCCTGTCCGCATCTAAATATCAATCCAATCGATATAACGACACCCAAGATACATAGTAGAAACTTTCCAACATCCATTATGACTCCTTGAGCCCAGTCCCCCAAACCGGAGAACCAATTTCGCGGGTTCAACCATGACACCCAACCAGTCAGCTCATTACCTACAGCAGCAAGGGTGAGATTGTGTTTTCGACGAAATTCCCACTTCAATTGGAGAATATCATCCATCTTTTGGTCTATGACCTCTACCGGATCCTCGGTGCTATTTGTGATATACGTGCAACACTTTATGCCGTACTGTGTTGCCAATGTAACACAATATCCGCCTGTTACTGCTGTAAGGTAATTAAGAACCATCCTATGCTGAACTAGTTCTGTTTTGTAAGCTTGAAGTTCTCTTCCAGTGTATCTAAACGTGTCATCATACATTTCAGTGATATTATCTAACAAATTGGCGAGTGCGGAAATGTATCTATAATTCATCACTCCTCGAGCGGTACGAGTGAAATCTAACGCTACCAGAACCTGAATCCCGGTGGATTCATGGATAAGATCAGAGGCCGGATGCTCTAACCTTTCTGACAGTTGTCTTTTAACTCGGTGCTCGTAATGAGTGTGAGTATAAGGAGCTTGGGCACCACGGTGTATGTCCTTCATTTTGTCATGTGTTACAGTCATCACTTCAGGCAATACCTTTCCAATATAACACAATCCTTCAGAGTTTGGGGCAAGCCACTTGTACGCCTTTCTCCCGCATATGAAATATGCATCATCGGGGAGAACATAAGGGACGGAGAAGGACATGACCATGTTACAAACCTTCCAGGTGAAATCTCCTGACCCTAATTCTTCCATCTGCTTAATGCACGTATCAGTTTGTACGATATGTGCACAGTATCCTGGTGATACCTCTCCAACTCTAGTAATCCTATTTCCTAAGGTATATCGATACCGAAAAGATTTTCCTCTACTGGCTATATGGCGTACGAGCTCTGTATCTGTAGGCATTCTATCTGCTCTGTGTGAAAAGGTCATGGTGTGGTTACTCCATGACACTTCCCAGTTTCCCGGTTTTCTAGGATTGGAGATGTTAAAACATATGAGGGACCTATCCACATGGTATTGGTGGAGCTTCAAACTAGGAGGGCTGGAGATGTTAAACCTCCGGTCCACCGGTCTCCCACCACTTAGCTCAAGTACCTCCCCTAACGTTAAAGGAAATGGTACTAGCCCTGATTTGCTGTGACCCTGAGGTACTTGAGAGCATACCCAACAATCTGTTTGGTTTAACACGTTACCCACTAAGGAGTGATAGTCACTCAATGGATGCCGGTCTATATGGATATTAAAACTAGATTGGCATTTCTTTATGCATCCATCTTCAACCAGATTATCACAGAGCCTACAGATACAATTTTCTTCAGCTAACAATCCATCACAATTTCTTCTATCGGATCGTTTTCTGATACTCGCCTTTGCTGGTTGGTTTGGTTGATCTTGGAAAACTACGCCTTCATCATCATAATCGGAACCCATTCCAGAACCTCTTTCGACCTCTATGGTACTCTCGCCGGAACAGACTGCTCTGGTCAACATCATGGTTAACATCAAAATCCGGATCACAGTCTCTTGGGGCAAGTCCATCTTTGAGGAGGAAATAGAGAAGAATGAGAAGGGGGAAAAAGAAATTTTAAGGGAGAGGGGCTGGGAAGTGGAGAAAAACAATAAAAGGGAGAAGGGAGTCGACAACTGCTTTCGGTCTTCAAGGCTCAGGTGCCGCCTCAGTCCTCCTGGAACAGACACTCCAGTGATACAACCTCTACCGTCTGTTCCTTATCACGGGACTTCTCTGGATCGGCAACCTTTTTGCAGTGGGATGAATGGACCCAAGTCTCTCTCTCAGCAACCTTCAATGCTGTGGTGCTAGTCAATAAGACCTGGTATGGTCCTTCCCATCTATCAATAAGACAACCTGAGCGTAGAAAATTTCGTATCATTACATAATCCCCAGGTTCAATGTCATGACAATTACTACCTGGTAAATCAGGAATCACCAACTTCAGATTATCATTTTGACTCCTCAACTGCTTACTCATGTTAATCAAGTACTTTACAGTTACTTCATTGTTACATTTCAAATCATCCTGAGGGTTAATCATGACATGCGGTTGTCGACCAAACAAGATTTCAAAAGGAGACAGATTAAGGGGGGACCTGGGAGTGGTTCTGATGCTATACAAAACAATGGGTAAAGCTTCTGGCCACGTCAATCCTGTCTCTGTCATTACTTTACTCAATTTATTTTTAATAGTGCTGTTCACTCTTTCGACCTTCGCACTCGCCTGTGGACGGTACGGAGTGTGCAGCTTACTATCAATTCCCATCAACTTACACATTCCTTGAAAGACATCACCTGTAAAATGGGTACCCCTATCACTTTCAATGATTCTAGGGATACCATATCTACATACAAATTCCTGCACAATTTTCTTAGCGGTAAACATAGCGGTATTTGTAGCTGCTGGGAAAGCTTCGACCCAATTCGAGAAAACATCTATACAAACAAGTACATATTTCAAATTTCGACATGGGGGTAATTGAATGAAGTCAATTTGTATTACCTGGAAAGGGCCGCCGGCAGGTGGGATATGGGATGGTTCTGTAGGTATTGCTTTTCCAATATTCTTTCTCAGACAGGTAAGGCATGACATTGCTCTTTTACTCGCATGAGAGGAGAATCCTGGGGCGCACCAGTATGCTCTTACCAATTTGCACATCCCCTCCTTGCCTAGATGAGTCAGCCCGTGAGCTGCTTCAGCCAGACATGGAAGGTATGCCCTGGGGGCCACTGGTTTACCATGTCCATCCGTCCAGAGCCCTGAGGACTCCTGGCCATATCCCTTTGCCTTCCAGACTGCTCTTTCCTGTGTGGAACACAAATTCTGCATCTCACACAACTTTTGTGTGTTGATGGTATTAAATACCATCAGTTGTGTGGTGTCTGTCTGTATGGGGGTAGCAGCTGCAAGCTTTGCGGCTTCGTCTGCTCGGCTGTTACCAAGGGATATTGGGTCTTGGCTATATGTATGTGCTTTACATTTGATAACAGCCACTCTGTCGGGTTCCTGTATCGCTGTTAGAAGCCTTTTTATGTGAGCTGCATGCGCTATCGGTGTACCAGCCGCCGTCATGAAATTTCTGAGCCGCCATAGGGCTCCGAAATCATGGACTACCCCGAAGGCGTATCTAGAATCGGTGTAGATATTGGCTGACTTACCCTTAGCCAATTCACATGCTCTGGTTAGGGCGACCAGTTCAGCAACCTGGGCTGAGTGAGGTGGGCCTAGCGGTTCCGCTTCTATGGTGTCTTGGTCATCTACGACTGCGTATCCAGTACACAAGTCTCCCGAGTCTGACTGTCTATGACAACTACCGTCCGTGTAGAACGTTAGTTCTGCATCTTCCAGTGGATTGTCACTGATGTCAGGCCTTGCGGTAAAATTTTGGGTCAAATATTCCATACAATCATGTGTATCTCCCTTTGCATTAAATCCTCCTTCCCCATCACTCTCACCTTCCACCCTTTGTGCCTGACCAGGCACACCTGGGAGAAATGTTGCAGGATTTAATGCACTGCATCTCCTTATGGTGATGTTTACTGGGGCCATTAATGCCAATTCCCATCTTGTAAACCTTGCTGATGAGACGTGTCTGGTTTGGGCAGAATTCAATAAGGCAGATACCGCATGCGGTGTATGGATTGTGAGGTTGTGGCCTAGCACGACATCTTCGCTTTTCGTCACTAGCAATGCTATCGCCGCAACGCTACGCAAGCATGTGGGGAGGGATCGCGCTACCGTGTCTAGCTGGGCGCTGTAGTATGCGACTGGCCTGCTGGCGTCACCGTGTTTTTGGGTTAGTACACCTGCTGCGCACCCAGCACTTTCTGTTCCGTATAGTTCAAAGGGTTTCCCATAGTCTGGCATACCTAGTGCTGGTGCCTGCGTTAGACACTGTTTGAGTCTCTCAAATGCTGTTTCGGATTCGTCTGTATGCGAAATCCGATCAGGTTTGTTTGAAGAGACCATTTCCTGCAGAGGTAGCGCCAATATGGAAAACCCTGGGATCCAATTACGGCAATACCCACACATTCCTAGAAACGTCCTGATCTGTTGTTGGGTTTGTGGCAGTGTCATGTCTCTAATGGCTTGGATTCTATCAGCGGTCAGGTGTCTCAGTCCTTGTGTTAGACAGTGTCCCAAATATTTTACCTTAGCTTGGCATAATTGCAACTTGTCTTTGGAAACCTTGTGACCTGTGTCTGAAAGATGAAACAGGAGCTGTTTCGTATCCCTTAGGGATGCCTCCAATGAATCAGAACACAGTAGTAGATCATCCACGTACTGTATCAACACTGATCCACTCTCCGGTTGGAAAGACTGTAAACAATCATGCAAAGCTTGAGAAAATATACTTGGACTATCTATGAAACCTTGGGGTAACCGAGTCCACGTGTATTGGACTCCTCTGTATGTGAATGCAAACAAATATTGGCTGTCAGGGTGCAGAGGTACCGAAAAGAATGCGGAGCAGAGGTCAATAACAGTGAAAAATATGGCAGTGGGAGGAATTTGCATTAGGATGACAGCTGGATTAGGCACTACGGGGAACTGACTCTCAACTATTTTGTTAATCCCCCTTAGATCCTGCACTAGCCTGTAACCCCTCCCCCCACTCTTTTTAACAGGGAAGATGGGACTATTTGCTGTGCTGGACGTTCTTACTAGAATGCTCTGTTGTAGCAAGCGCTCTATTACTGGGAAAACTCCTAACTCCACCTCTGGCTTCAGAGGATACTGTGGGATTTTTGGAGCTATCCTACCATCTTTTACTTGTACAACTACTGGAGCTACGTTTGCCATTAATCCAGTGTCCTGTCCATCTTTTGTCCAAAGTGACTCTGGTATCTGAGATGTCATCTCTTCTACTTGGGATGGATTCCTATTTGTCATAATGGAATGTGACATTAATTTTGATGGGGAGTCTAACATGTCTCGTACTTCCTGAGCGTGATTCTCAGGGATGTCCAAGAATACACCTTCAGGAGTACAATAAATGACGCAACCCATTTTACATAGTAAGTCTCTTCCCAGGAGATTAGTTGGTGCCGATGCAGCCAGCAAAAAGGAATGCTTGGTATGCAAAGGCCCTATTGTAATCTCGGCTGGTTTGCTAACAGGGTAGTGCTGGACTACTCCTGTTACTCCCATGGCTGGAATTGTCCTACCAGTGGTTCTCATGCCCACTGTCGAATTTATCACTGACTTGGCCGCCCCTGTGTCTACAAGAAAGTTTAAAGTTTTACCAGCTACATTGATTGCAATCTCTGGTTCGCTTCCAAGACTGGCAATCAATTTAACTGGCTGCAGATTACAGGTGTGGCCACACCCCTATTGGGTATGCTGACCTCCCTGAATCCCATTGGCAGCAACTACTTGTGGGGGAGTTAGCTGGGAACTACCAGAGGCCTGCCAGTCTCTGTTCGGGGGATATCTTTTTGTTTCCCCTGTATGTGGCTCAAAACTCCGCCTCTGTGGACCCTGCTCCCAATGTCGTGTGTTGTGTTGTTGTCTAGGGGGTTGAAAAGATCTTTGTACATTCCTTGTTCTACATTCTCGTGCAAAGCGTCCCGGTCTGTTACAAGAAAAACATGTTATTACACTTGCCTTACCCACAGGATTCGGTGGTACATACGCAGGCTGCCTTGTGGTCAGCGCCTGTATACTTACGGACATCAACTTATCACTTTGCGACTCCCTGTGTCTAGTGATGTTTTTGTCGTGATCAACAGCAGCCTCTCTCAAGGTGGACACTGACAGACCTCGCCAACATGGTTGTGTGGTCTGTACCCTAGCTTTTAATGTTTCTTTCAAACCATCCATCAGTACAGATACTGCTACTTCTCGATGGTTTGGGTTGGTCTTAATGTCTTCTATACCAGTGTATTTTGCCATTTCTGATAGTGCCCGGTGGAAATATTCTGCTGCCGTTTCGGACTCCTTTTGCTTAATGGAAAATATTTTATTCCATTTAACAACGGCTGGGAAATACTCCTTTAGCTGTAAATTTATCCTTTTTACATTATCCTGGTCGTACACATCTGTAAGCGGTACATCTTTATCTAGTCCACAATCAGCCAAGAATTTAACTGAGTCGACATTGGAAGGTAAGCAAGCTCTTAGCACTATCTGCCAATCCTTATTATTGGGCTCTAAAGTGTTTCCTAGATCCCTGATGTATTTTTGGCTTGCCACTAAATCTTTTCTGGGGTCTGGGAATTCAGACACTATGGTCCTCAATTCCATTCTAGTGAACGGGCAATACATGGCAATGTTCCTGACGGGTGTGGCTCCTGATGCATCTGTTTTCCCATTGGGAACTACTATCACCTTTACAGGAGCAATTCTAACAGCCTCATTCTGCGTAGATTCTACAACTTGTTGTGGTACAATTGTTTCAGTGTAATGCATGGTGCCGTACTTACCCGTTGACATGACCTCACCTATCCCTCCGCTAGGGGCCTTAACTAATCTCGTGGGTGGTGCAGTTCCTACTGTGGTTTCTGATATGGTGGCCGCTAGAGAGAGCGCTGAAATTGTTGCCGAATCTTCTTCTTGATCACACTCCTGAGGAAGGTTCAAAACAGGGTACATCTTGCACGGGTTAATACTTGCATGAGTTATTTGGTTAACATCATTAACATTTACAGGGTTACTAAGAGTTTGTGTTTTACAACCCAGTGCGTTTCTCTCCGCAATCAACTTCTCTCCTGCAATGTATGGTGGAGGAGGAGCTGTGGCTATCAGCTTCCTGACTGCCCCAGATCCTGCCGCCAGAGCCAAACCTCTCTGTATCTCACCTTCCTGGTGCCATAACTGTAAATAATCATGATGCTGAATTCGTCTCTTTGCTGATTTTACGAGACATATCCTCCTCCTTAAATTTTGTAACACTTCTGGACTAAAGCTACCTATTCTTGGGAATTTGTCCCTGTCTTGTACAGTCATTCTCTCCCATTCATCACATAAAGATTCGGTGTGACTTCCATATTTTTCACACATTACATATCGTGCCGACCCAACTGGTCGGTTCACAGAATCAACCTGAACCAAGGTTGATCGCCCCCTACCTGAGCAACTGGCCCCCATAGTCTGCAGGTGTTGCTTAGTCCTCCTTGGATCTCTGTATCAAGGTTTTCAGCAAGCCTTTACAGACAACCAAATTACTCCACAGTAGGCCGGCGGTGGCGGTTTACCGAGTACCCCACTCACTCGCCCACCTCGACCAATACGACCTGATCACACCGATATGGTGCTGGCGTACTCGATACAGGGCCCCTATGGAACCTTCAGTTTACTGGAACATATGAGGGTTACCCGCAGGACACTTACTCTTTCCAGTAAAGGTGGGGTTGTTAGATAGTTCCTGAGTGACCAGCGAACTTCCCTTCCAAAAATAAAAAATTACACAAATCACGTCAGAATGTACAGATAGCGTTTGTGACCACTTTACTCTAATGGTATTAGGTCAGATTACTAACTACTGCACACAATTACGTGTGGTCCAATCGTTCAGTACACAAGCACTACTTGTCATGTACTGAAAGATCAATGGAATCGATGTTTCCGGCCGCGATTCCTTCAGCAAGAGCTTATGGCCTATATGGGTTCTGCACCAACACCCCAGGCGTTGTGCCACTGGACTTTTATAGCGGACCTTTTACCTTACGACCTCCTGGTCTTGTTACCTTATGACCTCCTGGTCTTGTTACCTTATGGTCCGCTATACTCTAATGCTCAAATATTATTTAACCAGGGATGCCTCCCTAGCCACCGTATATGTCACTTACACGTATGTCCCTTGACGAGTACCCGGCTTTCCTTTTGGTTCCACCTTAAAGTTGTATAAACTTATGTATACAAAACCACACTCACTCAACACATGTACACTTTTGTTTCTATATCTATTTCTGCGCAGAAATTGTCTTCAGTCCAACAGTGTTACTAATTAGGAGCAGGATCTGTTAAACTAAGTTTCAGATTTTTCCAAAAATAGATTTGCGTTATTTACCGCGTCGCGTTATTTACCGCTGTGCGTTACTTATCGCCTTTGCGCTAATTCAACTTTTCGCGACTTGAGCTACGTGGGCGTAACCAGACGCTACGTTGCGTAATGTACGCTGCGTGCGTCTGCCGTTTGGATTGCGTACGCAAGTCTTTTGTTAGGGACACGTGTACGCAAAACAAAGATCCACCGTAACACAATTTCTACCTTTATCAATGTAGATGATCCCTGATCATCTACCGCACACCACACTGACTGTCTTATCTCCCAGACAAGCCGTGTGTTGGTCTATACTTTAACTATTACCTCTACTATGAAATAACAGCAAATCTCTTTTTGCACTTTCTATCAACTATAAAACTTGGCAAACAGGAATAGTGATATACGAAATTTGAAAAAGAAATGCAGATAAATGTATGCGTGCGTGTATACGCAAGACAGAAGAGAAATAAAACAGTTTTAAAAGACACAAGCGTTTTGTTCTTACTTCCGGTTCCCGGATTCCTTCAGCACTCTTTATCTAAGCGAAGCAGACGCTTATCCAATCAGCACTGCAAGGAATATGATCCCGCCCTTTGCTGATGGATAATGTCTGCTGATCTACCTAGTGCAGATATGAGAAGGATAGGACGAGTCCCCAATTGACAATGCTAAATTCCCTTGTCGTATAAACAACCCTTTATGAAGCTAAGAACACTGTACGCTGTTTACTTAAGAAGTACCGTAATGGTACGCTAGTTGCGTAACGATCGCTCAGCCGTAGGCGAGACGCTCAAGCGTCACGTTCGCTCACGGCCCAGCGATCACAGGACACGTTATTGGCTATGACTAGAGTAATGATTCGCTATGGCGTAGCGGACGCTCGAGACCACGAGGAGATCACCAGCGGCGCAGACGCTCACAACGCTATACCTTTATGTCTAAACCTTATACCAAAGAAATACACAGAATACCTAAATGTGAATACAGGGTGTAAGTGCAACCTTGTGTAACCTGACTAACTACAAAGCTGCTTGAGCGTCACCGACGCTCAAGTGAACACTTAACACTATAGAAAATACACAGATACTGGTTTAGGTTCCAAAGCCTATTAACTGTATTATATCTAGTATACTTGTAAAAAGGGGGTAACAGTACAAATGATACACTACAATATAACAGAGACTTCCTAACCACAGAACTAAACAATAAATACAAAAAGACAATACTACACTGACCTAAATGCAATACAATACAATACTATCTAATACAATACAATACTAGCCTAGTCTAGGGGAGATATGAGAGAACAGAACAGAGAGAGAGAGAGAGAGAGAGAGAGAGAGAGAGAGAGAGAGAGAAAGAGAGATGAGAGAAATTGGCTCACAGAAAGACAATGATTACGGAGAGAAACTTACGCACAAAGGGTATGATCGCCTGCGCCTCGATATCCAGCTCCCGGCTATCAGCAGATAACCGTTGATGAGAGAGTGAGCTGGATGTGGTCGGCCTGCCTATTTATGCCCCACACACAATGCAATCTCATGGTCCTACAATCCCATTGTCCATTGGCCGAAGGAATTCGGCCCTGCATCATAACAAAAGGTCATAGGGTGATTCATACAGGTGGGCTGTGACGATTTCAAACAGCTCAGGTGGGTGGGGAACTAGGTTTCCCGCCGCATACCTGAGTATGAGTAAATAGTAGAAATGGACATAAACTTCTTATGTCCATAACTATTCGCACGAGCGATTAATACGCTCCAAACCAACACCGGAATATTGCTAATTAAATACTCTTCCGATGGGTACCAAACACTGCTGTATGATTCCTGTTAGACCCTTCGTACAATACAAAGAGGGATTCCTTTAACCAGGGACCTTCTATTTTAACCAAACTTTCAGAATCTATCAAGGGGACCATGATCTACAAACTACATTAATTGTGAACATTTGTAACGAATGAGTCGCACGCTACGACTACATAAACTCTACCGTAAATACGCATACCGCGCCTGCGAGTGCACGCTATTGCGGGTATGCGCCTTTACGGGAGAGCGTACGCATGCGCAGCACGGACCAGTGTGCGGTGCAAATATGGAAACGTGCATAGAGACATTTTTCTGACTTTGACAGTGTGTGTGTGTGTGTGTGTGTGTGTGTGTGTGTGTGTGTGTGTGTGTGTGTGTGTGTCTGTGTGTGTTCTTTTACATTTATCATATCAAAGGAGTATGTATCATGCACAGCAGAGTGCTTTTCTCAATCTGGGGATTCTCTACAGTGTACTCAGGATAGTACACATTCTCAGGCTAGTGGATCAGAATCTGTATGGTTAGATTAATTAAAAGGGATGATTTCAAATATTTCAAACAAATCATCCCAAAATGAAAAGGAGATGCTATATTTAAGGCAATCTGTAGATGACCTGATGAATAGAGATTCAATGGTTATTCTGGTGTCTCAGACTCCTGCTATTTGTCCACTGAAGCGTGCTCTTGCCCAAATTAAGCAGGCTGATACCGATGATGATGTATCAGACCCAGAGGAGGGTGAGGTGGACTCGATAGGGGGGATGCAGCTTTATCACAGAGAATACAAGCCCTGATAGAAGCTATCAGAGATGTCCTGCAGATTCCTGATAAGGTGTCAGAGGATGAGGAGGAATCTTATTTTAATGTAAAAAAAGAAATCCTCAGCTACTTTTCCTGCATCTAAGGAATTAAGGAGGTCATTCCGAGCTGTTTGCTCGTTGCCAATTTTCGCTATGCTGCGATTTGTTGCAAAATGCGCATGCGCAAGGCACGCATGCGCTTAGTTATTTAACTAAAAACTTAGTAGATTTTCCTGTGGATCCTGCGGCGCTTTTCAGTCGTTCTGCTGATCGGAGAGTGATTGACAGGAAAGGGGCATTTCTGGGTGGTAACTGAGCGTTTTCCGGGAGTGTGTTCAAAAATGCAGGCGTGTCAGGGAAAAACACGGGAGTGTCTGGAGAAACGGGGGAGTGGCTGGCCGAACGCAGGGCGTGTTTGTGACATCAAACCAGGAACTAAACGGACTGAGCTGATCGCAATCTGTGAGTAGGTCTGGAGCTACTCAGAAACTGCAAAGAATTATTTATTAGCAGTTCTGCTAATCTTTCGTTCGCTATTCTGCTAAGCTAAGATGCACTCCCAGAGGGTGGCGGCCTAGCATGTGCAATGCTGCTAAAAGCAGCTAGCGAGCGAACAACCCTGAATGAGGGCCAAAATTCCCTATTTGAAGCAACTTGGGTGAATCCTGACAAGAAATTTCAGGTCCCGAAAAGGCTACTCACATCCTTCCCTTTTCCTCAGGATGATAGAAAAAAATGGGAAAACCCACCGATTGTTGACGCATCGGTTTCTAGGCTGTCACGTAAGATAGTTTTACCTGTTCCTGTGGCAGCTTCCTTGAAGGATGCTGCAGACCACATGATTGAGACTACTCTCAAATCTCTGTACACAGCTGTGGGGGTGGCCCAGAGACCCACTATAGCTTGTGCGTGGATCTCTAGGGCCAATGCAAAATGGTCAGGTAATCTAATTGATGGGTTAGATTCCTTATCCAGGCGGGAGATCATTTTACTCCTTCAGCATATACAGGATTCGGCTAACTTTATGGTGGAGGCCATAAAGGAAATTGGTTTACTCAATGCATGCTCCACTGCTATGGTAGTATCGGCACGCAGGGGCTTGTGGCTATGCCAGTGGACTGCGGACGCGGATTACAAGAAAGGTGTGGAAAGCCTACCTTTCACAGGGGAAGCCCTTTTTGGAGCTGAACTGGATACGTGGAACGGCAGTTGAGTCTACATACCTTCCTTCCACAGCTTCCCAGGCTAGAAAATCCTACACTACTCCAACTCTGCAGTCCTTTCAGACAGCAAAGTTTAAGAACAAGACCAAGGGTTCTTCTACGGCCTTCAAAGGCAATAGAGGTAAACCCAGAAAACCAGCAACTGCAGGTTAACAGGAACAGAACCCCGGTTCTGCTTCCTCTAAGCCTTCAGCATGACGGTGGACCGCACTGCCTGGAAGACAGGAAGGTGGGAGCCCATTTAAGATTCTTCAGTCGCAGATGGGCAATGTCTTGCCAGGATCCCTGGATCATAACTCTTATAACCCAGGGCTACAGACTGGAGTTTCAGGAACTCCCACCTCACAGATTCTTCAAATCAGGCTTACCAGCTTCTCAAGAAGCAAGTATGACTTTACAGGAAGCAATTCAAAAACTGGTATGGACTCAGGTCATTGTTCCAGTTCCATTTCAGCTGCAAAGCCAAGGTTATTATTGTGGTTTCTAAGCCGGATGGTTCGGTAAGGCCCATTTTAAATCTCAAGTCGTTGAACCCGTACCTACGGGTGTTCAAGTTCAGGATGGAGTCTCTGAGAGCGGTGATCTCAGGTCTGGAAGAGGGGCAGTTCTTGGTGTCTCTGGATATCAAGGATGCGTACCTTCATATTCCGATTTGGCCGCCTCATCAGGCTTATCTAAGGTTTGCATTACAGGACTGTCACTACCCGTTCCAGGCCCTGCCATTTGGCCGCTCCACGGCACCGAGGGTGTTCACCAAGGTAATTGCAGACATGATGTTTCTCCTCCGCAAACAGGGAGTGAACATAAATCCGTATCTGGACGATCTGCTGATAAAAGCATCTTCCAGGGAGAGGTTGTTAGACAACATTGCCCTCTCAACCGGTCTACTCCAGGATTACGGGTGGATTCTGAACCTACCAAAATCTCATCTGGAACTAACACGGAGACTTCCGTTCCTGGGGATGATACTGGATACGGAGGCACAGAAGGTATTCCTTCCGTTGGAAAAGGCATTGGTGATCCAGTCGATGGTGCAGGATGTTCTAAGGAAAACCTGGATATCGGTGCATCTATGCATACGCCTTCTGGGAAAGATGGTGGCCGCTTACGAAGCGCTGCAGTACGGAAGGTTCCACGCAATGCCCTTCCAGCTGGATCTGTTGGACAAATGGTCCGGATCGCATCTTCACATGCACCAGAGGATCTGTCTGTCACCAAAAGTCAGGATTTTTCTTCTGTGGTGGCTTCAGACTTCTCATCTGACCGAATGGCCAAGTCAGGAAGCCATTCTTCCGATCAACGTTCTGGAACTAAGGGCCATATACAACGCCCTTCTACAGGCATAGCATCTTCTTCAAGATCAGGCCATTCAGGTTCAGTCGGACAATGTGATGGCAGTAATGTACATAAACCGACAAGGCAGAACGAAGAGCAGAGCAACAATGTCAGAGGTAATAAGGATTCTCCTCTGGGCAGAAAGACACGCTCTTGCGTTGTCCGCAATCTTCATTCCGGGAGTAGACAACTGGGAAGCAGACTTCCTCAGCAGACACGACCTCCATCCGGGAGAGTGGGGCCTTCACCCGGAGGTGTTTGGTTGCTTGACATATCGGTGGGGAATGCCACAAATCGACATGATGGTCTCTCGCCTCAACAAGAAGCTCAAGCGGTATTGTTTCAGGTCAAGGGACCCACAAGCAGTGGCGGTGGACGCTCTGGTGACTCCATGGGTCTACCAGATGGTGTACGTGTTTCCATCACTCCCTTTGATCTCAAAGATTCTCAAAAAAATAAAAACGGAAAAGGTTCAAGCAATTCTCATTGCTCCGGATTGGCCAAGACGGGCCTGGTCTGCGGATCTACTGGAGATGCTCCTGGAGGACCCGTGGCCTCTACCTCTTCGCGAGGACCTTCTTCAACAGGGGCCATTCGTCTATCAAGACTCACCATGGCTACGTTTGACGACATGGAGGTTGAGCGTCAAATTCTAGCCCGGAAGGGATCCCCAATAGGGTTATTCCAACCCTGATCCAAGCCAGAAAGGGGGTAACGTCTAAACATTACCACCATATTTGGAAAAAATAAGTTTCTTGGTATGAGGACAGGAAAATTCCTGCGGTGGAATTTAAGTTGGGGCATTTTCTCCTTTTTTTGCAGACAGGTTTGGATGTGGGCCTACGTCTGGGCTCAATAATGGTCCAGATTTTGGACTTGTCCATTTTCTTCTAGAAACAATTGGCTTCTCTCCCTGAGGTTCAGACATTTTTGAAGGGGGTTCTGCACATCCAACTTCCCTTTGTGCCTCCTACGGCACCTTGGGATCTCAACGTGGTGTTGCAGTTCCTGCAATCGGATTGGTTGGAGCCTTTACAGGATGCTGACATCAAGTTTCTTACTTGGAAGGCCGTCACATTGTTGGCTTTGGCTTCTGCGAGGCGTGTGTCGGAGCTGGGGGCGTTGGCTCACAAAAGCCCCTATTTGATTTTTCATGAAGATAGGGCTGAACTCAGAACTCGTCAGCACTTTCTTCCAAAGGTGGTGACTGCATTTCATATCAACCAACCTATTGTGGTGCCGGTGCTTACCAACACCTCTGCTATCTCAAAGTCCTTGGATGTTGTGAGGGCTTTGAAGATTTATGTGAAGCGGACAGCTCGTCACCGGAAATCGGACTCGCTGTTTGTTCTCTATGATCCCAATAAAATTGGGTGTCCTGCTTCAAAGCAAACTATTGCACGTTGGATCAGGCTTACTATTCAGCACGCTTATTCAACGACAGGTTTGCCGTGTCCAAAGTCTGTACAGGCCCACTCTACTAGGTCGGTGGGTTCTTCCTGGGCAGCTGCCCGGGGTGTCTCGGCTTTACTAGGCTACTTGGTTGGGTTCGAACACGTTTGTTGAGTTCTACAAATTTGATACTTTGGCCACTGAGGACCTTCCGTTTGGTCAGTCAGTTCTGCAGGAACCTCAGCACTCTCCCACCCAGTTTGGGAGCTTTGATACATCCCCATGGTACTAATGTGGACCCCAGTATCCTCTAGGATGTAAGAGAAAATAAGATTGAATTACCTACCGGTAAATCCTTTTCTCGTAGTCTGTAGGGGATACTGTGCGCCTGCCCAGTGCTTCGTGTTTCCTGCACTGTTACTTCGTTAAGTAATGTTGTTAGTTCAGCTGTTGCTGTTCCTGTTCAAGTTTGGTTAGCATAGCTTTCCTCTTGTTTATGTGTGTTGGTTCGAATCTCACCACTGTTCTGTTACATCCTTCCTCAGGATATGTCCGTCTCCTCAGGCACAGTTTCTAGACTGAGTCTGGTAGGAGGGGCATAGAGGGAGGAGCCAGTGCACACTATTGATTTCTTAAAGTGCCCAAGGCTCCTAGTGGACCAGTCTATACCCCATGGTACTAATGTGGACCCCAGTATCTACGGACTACCAGAAAAGGATTTACCGGTAGGTAATTAAAATCCTATTTCTCATACGTCCTACAGGATGCTGGGGTCCACTTCAGCACCATGGGGTATAGACGGATCCGCAGGAGCCATGGGCACCCCAAGACTTTTCAAGGGTGTGAACTGGCTCCTCCCTCTATGCTCCTCCAGACCTCAGTTTTAGAAATGTGCCCAGGCAGACTGGATGCACTCCAGAGGAGCTCTACTGAGTTTCTCTGAAAAGACTTATGTTAGGTTTTTTATTTTCAGGGAGAACTGCTGGCAACAGTCTCCCTGCTTCGTGGGACTGAGGGGGCAGAAGTAGGAACCAACTTCCTAAAGAGTTTCATGGCTCACTTCTGGCTGACAGGACACAAATAGCTCCTGAAGGGAACTGAATGCTAGCCGTGCCTAGATGCTCACTCCCACAGCACGCCGTCACCCCCCTCACAGAGCCAGAAGTCAGAAGACAGGTGAGTGTTAGAAGACAGATCTTCAATCAAGAAAGTGACGGCTAAAGGTACCGCACGGCTGGCGGGAGCGCAGCGCGCCATGTTGCCCACACATACACAGGCACTGCAGGGCTGGGGGGGGGGCGCCCTGGGCAGCATGAAACCTATGAAAACTGGCATATTAAGGGGCATAAGTTGCTGAGGCACAGTCCTACCCCCGCCAGTATAAAAAATTACCTCATAAAAGCTGAGGAGAAACACGCCATTGAAGAGTGGAGCTTCCTCCTCAGTCAGCCAGCACACTGCTCAGCGCCATTTTCTCTCCTTCCAGGCTGCAGAGAAGAACGCTGGTCCTCCTCCACTGCTGAACAAGTATCAGGGTGCAAAACAGGGGGATGCCACAGTGAATTTGGTGCTATATAATTGTGTGATTAACATTATAAAAGCGCTGCATGTCAGTGGGCATTTTGTGTTCACAGACATTGTGTTACTGGCGCTGGGTTGTGAACTGGCAAATCCTATTTGTGTCCCTCTGACAGATTTTATTGTGGGTCTGTCCCCTATAAGTCGCGGAGTGTTTATGGTGTGGTTGTGCACGTGTGTGACATGTCTGTGGCAGGGAACTCTTCCTCTGTAGGAGACATGTTAGGGACACAGAGGTGTAATATGACACTAAGTGCGTGACTGGGTGAAAGGTTACATGATAGTGTGAATCATATCAGTAAGAGGTTGGACTGAATCTCATACAGAAAACTGAAAATAATCTGTTGAAGATGTGATTTTTAATAGTTCTGCCTTTCATCCACAGGGACCCCTCTGGGTCACTTACAAATTTGCACAAGTAGTACAAACTGATACCGACACGGACTCTGATTCCTGTGTCGACACTAGGGATTCCAGGGGAATAGGTCCTAAGTTAGCAAAAAAGCATTAAAAACATGTTTTAGCTATAAAGGTGGTGTTAGAAATTACAAAGCACACTCTTTTACCACAAGGAGAGGGTTTACTTTAGTAAAGAAGTAATGTAATTTTCACTCCACCTCAAGAGTTGAACAGTCTCTGGGAGGGAGTCTGATTTAACCTGAAAAGAATTTCAGATTCCCAAAAGGAATTCAGGCAGCTTACCTTTTTCCAAAAGATGGGAGTCACCCCGCATTTTAGATAGGGCCCTGTCATAAAAGAGAAAAGGTGTTTCTCCCTGCGCCTGGAATGGCTTCACTTAAGGAGCCGACAGACCGCAAGTGAGTGAGGTGATCTATTGATGTGGCCAATGGGACACTACTCAGGCCTACGTGGGTGAGTAGTGCTATTGAAAAGTGGTCAGAAAAGTTGTCATTAGACATTGACACAATAGATGGAGACAAGATACTCCTAACGTTAGGTCATATCAAAGACGCTGCTGTGTACGTACTAGAAACCATGAAATATATTGGTCTCTTGGGATCAAGAACCGCTACCATGGCAGTATCGGCTCGGAGGGCGTTGTGGATTCGCCAGTGGAATGCTAATGCAGATTCCAAAAGAAATATGGAGGCTCTCCCGTATAAAGGTGAGGCCTTTTTTGGTGATGGGCTGGATGCGTTAGTCTCGGCGGCTACCGCAGGTAAGTCGACATTCTTGCCTTATGCTCCTACACCGGCGAAAAAGACACATCACTCTCACATGCAGTCCTTTCGGCCCAACAAATACAAAAAGGCCAAATGTTCCCTCTTTTTTGCAGGAAGGGGAAAAGGAAAGAAATCAGCAGAGTCTCCCTGATCGCAGGAGCAGAAGTCCACCCCTGCTTCTGCCAAATCTGCAGCATGACGCTGGGGCTCCCTTGTGGGAGTCCGTTCGGGTGGGAGCACGTCTGAAACTTTTCAGTCAAATCTGGATTTAATCTGGCCTGGACCCATGGTCTTACAAATAGTGTCCCATGGGTACAAACTAGAGTTTCACAACGTCCCCCCATGCCAATTTTTCAAATCGACCTTGCCAGCTTCTCTTCCAGAAAGAGAGGCAGTAACAACGGCAATTCAAAAATTATGTCAGGATCAGGTCATTGTCCTGGTACCCTTGTCACAGCAAGGAGAAGATTTATTTTCAAGCCTCTTCGTAGTTCTGAAGCCGGACGGCTCGGTCAGACCAATTTTAAACCTGAAAAATCTGAATATCTACCTGAAAAGGTTCACGTTCAAGATGGAATCCCTGAGGGTAGTGATTTCCAGTCTGGAGGAGGGGGACTTCATGGTGTCAGTAGACATAAAGGATGCTTACTTGCATGTTCCCATTTATCCTCCTCACCAAGCTTATCTGAGATTCGCAGGACAGGATTGCCATTACCAGTTCCAGACGTTGCCGTTCAGACTCTCCACAGCACCGAGGGTATTCACCAAGGTGATGGCGGAGATAATGGTCCTCCTTCGTCAAAAAGGAGTCAATATAATTCCTTATCTGGACGATCTCCTGATAAAAGCGAGATCCAGGGAACAGTTGGTGCAGAACATCACACTCTCCCTGTCAATACTCCAACAACACGGTTGGATCATGAATTTTCCAAAGTCGCAGTTGGAACCGACGACAAGATTGTCCTTTTTAGGGATGATTCTGGACACAGAAGTACGGAGAGTATTTCTTCCAGTGGAAAAGGCTCTGGAAATCCAGAAAATGGTCAAACAAATATTGAAACCAACAAGCGTGTCGATCCATCAATGCATTCGGTTGTTGGGGAAAATGGTAGCGGCCTACGAGGCCATACAGTTTGGCCGATTTCATGCCAGAGTATTCCAGTGGGACCTGTTGGACAAGTGGTCCGGATCCCACCTACACATGCACCGGAAAATAATCCTGTCCCCCCAAAGCCAGGATTTCGCTCCTGTGGTGGCTACACAGTTCTCACCTACTAGAGGGACGCAGGTTTGGGATTCACGACTGGGTCCTAATAACCACAGATGCAAGTCTCCGAGGCTGGGGAGCTGTCACACAGGGGGAAAGTTTCCAAGGAAAATGGTCAAGTCAGGAAGCCTGCCTTCACATAAACGTCTGGAATTGAGAGCCATTTACAACGGCCTTCTACAAGCGGTACATCTTCTTCAAGATCATCCCGTGTAGATCCAGTCGACAATGTAACAGCAGTTGCATACATAAACAGGCAAGGCGGAACGAAAAGCAGAGTGGCAATGGCAGAGGTGAAAAGGATTCTCCTCTGGGCAGAAAGACATGTTAGAGCTCTGTCAGCAATTTTCATTCCGGGAGTGGACAACTGGGAAGCAGACTTCCTCAGCAGACACTATCTCCATCCAGGAGAGTGGGGCCTCCACCAAGAAGTCTTCGCAGAGGTGACAAGTCTTTGGGGAGTTCCTCAAGTAGACATGATGGCAGCTTGTCTAAACAAGAAGCTTCAGAGATATTGTTCCAGGTCGAGAGACCCTCAAGCAATAGCAGTGGATGCACTGGTGACCCAGTGGGTGTATCGCTCGGTATATGTTTTCCCTCCACTTCCACTGATTCCAAAAGTTCTCAAAATAATAAGAAGAACAAGAGTTCGAGCAATCTTCATTGCCCCAGACTGGCCAATGAGGGCTTGGTATCCAGATCTTCAGGAGTTGCTCATAGAAGATCCTCGGCTTCTTCCTCCTCGAGAGGACCTACTACAGCAGGGGCCGTGTGTGTATCAAGACTTACCGCGGCTACGTTTGACAGCATGGCTGTTGAGCGTTGGATCCTAGCCCGAAATGGTATTCCCAAGGAAGTCATCCCCACTCTTATTCAGGCCAGAAAAGGAGTAACGTCTAAACATTACCACTGTATTTGGAGAAAATATGTGTTTTGGTGTGAATCCAAGAAGGCTCCTGCGGAAGAGTTTGAGTTGGGACGTTTTTCTCCATTTTCTGCAGGCTGGTGTGGATGCGGGCCTTAGATTGGGGTCAATCGAGGTCCAGATTTCGGCCTTATCAGTTTTCTTTCAAAAACAATTGGCCTCCTTTCCAGAAGTTCAGACGTTTGTGAAAGGGGTTCTGCACATCCAGCCTCCATTTGTGCCTTCAGTGGCACCATGGGACCTTAATGTGGTGTTGCAGTTCCTTCAATCAGATTGGTTTGAACCTCTGCAGGAGATAGAATTGAAAGTTCTCACTTGGAAAGTGGTGATGCTTTTGGCCTTGGCATCCACAAGGCGGGTGTCTGAGTTGGGGGCCTTGTCTCACAAGGGCCCTTGCCTGATCTTCCATGAAGATAGGGCAGAGTTAAGAACTCGTCAACAATTTCTTCCAAAGGTGGTTTCGTCCTTCCACATAAACCAACCTATTGTGGTTCCAGTAGCTACTGACACTTTCACTGAGTCACAGTCTCTAGATGTGGTTAGAGCTTTGAAGATTTATGTCACAAGAACAGCTCGGTTACATAGCAGAGGCTCTGTTTGTCCTGTATGCTCCCAGCAAGATTAGGTGTCCTGTTTCTAAGCAGACTATTGCGCGCTGGATCAGAGGGCCAATTCAGCACGCTCATTCTACGGCAGGCTTGCCGGTACCGAAGTCGGTGAAGGCCCATTCTACTAGGAAAGTGGGCTCATCCTGGGCGGCTGCCCGGGGCGTCTCGGCTTTACAACTTTGCCGAGCAGCTACTTGGTCAGGGTCAAACACATTGGCTACATTTTATAAGTTTGACACTTTGGCTGATGAGGAACTCAGGTCTGGTCAGTCGGTGCTGCAGGGTCATCCGCACTCTCCCGCCCGTACTGGAGCTTTGGTATAACCCCATGGTACTGAAGTGGACCCCATCATCCTCTAGGACGTATGAGAAAATAGGATTTTAATACCTACCGGTAAATCCTTTTCTCCTAGTCCGTAGAGGATGCTGGGCACCCGACCCAGTGCATACTTTACCTGCAGTTTGTTCTTTATAGTTACCGAGTTGTGTTTCATTTGCTTTCAGCATGTTGCTGTAAATGGTTCATGCCTGTCGGCGTGTGTCATGTTGAATGCCATGTTGTGCGGCATGGTTAAGGTGTGAGTTGGTATGAATCTCACCATTAGTATAAAAGTAAATCCTTTCCTCAAAATGTCCGTCTCCCTGGGCACAGTTCCTATAACTGAGGTCTGGAGGAGGGGCATAGAGGGAGGAGCCATTTCACACCCTTGAAAAGTCTTGGGGTGCCCATGGCTCCTGCGGAACCGTCTATACCCCATGGTACTGAAGTGGACGCCAGCATTCTCTACGGACTAGGAGAAAAGGATTAAAATCCTATTTTTCTCCTGGGCTACCAGCACTGTAAGTCATACTGACATTCAGTGCTGCAGCTCCATCACCTCCCAAGCGACGCCGCACACTCCCCTCCCACTGGCCTGGTTCCCGGGTACCTGCGGCGGAGACGTCCTGACTTAGGTACGGTCGCAGACTGCTCTCCTGGATTGCGTGGCTGCTATGGGGAGGAGGTAAGAGAATCACCCAGATGGGACCCGCCATTAAATCGCGTTCTGTCCGCGGGGAGACGGACTGTGGCGCTGGCGTGGACACTGTCACTGGGCAGGGACCCCACTAGACCACCGGGGCATTCAGAGCACAGGTCTGGTGTATTAACACCATTTAGTAAGGCTCTACAGTACCTGGGGTGGAAGTCCAGCATAGGGAAGCCGGCACTTGACCTGTAGTCCCTGCCCCGGGCGCCATCTCCTTGCAGATTTCCTGCCCTGGAGCTGCCTCACTCTCCCTCACAGAGACACTGGGTGCCATCTTACAGCATAGTAGCAGCAGCTGGTCTCTGGGATAGCAGGGCAAGGTCTCCCATGTAAAACTGCCTGTATAGAGACCTGTGATTTACATTCACTTGAGTATCCTACATGTCTTAGAGACAGCGTTAGTTGAGAAAAGGTGTACATTGCAGAGTATATTGTATGAGTATTTGGCTATAGTCTCCGGTCCTGGACCGCGCTGTGATATAATTATAAAAGTCCAGTGCAGCATTATTGTGATATATATAATTTCTGCATTGCATGATACTGTGTGCCTGTAATCTGCTGTGTGGTTTCACTTTCAGTGTTTCCCAGCTATAACTGTCACTATATTCTATACCCTGGGCTAGGTGCGTTTGGGTCAAATAATATAGTGTACACAAATTTTATCTATATGTATAGCATATTACTTCTGTGTTTCAGTCACATTATATCCTGTTGCTTCATCCACAAGTTAATATATTTGTCTGGCTATTATTTCGCACTGTGTAAGTCCCGTTGTTTACGTTGTGTAATCATACCTCACAACTTTTCATACTTACAAAGAGGAACACACACGCGGCGAAGCCGCGCGCGCTCCCGAAAAAGGAGCGTGGCCTAAGAAAAGGGGGCGTAGCTTCGCGGGAGGACCCGCGATCGCGAACCCCCCCCCCCCCCCGTTTTCGTCACTGAGGGGGCATGCCCAGCGCTGTGTAAGCTGCTGGCATGCCCTCTTTCCCTCTGTCTGCACTGAATAGACGCTGTGCACATGCGCACAGCGTCTATTCACCGCTGCTCTGCTAAGCAGGGCAGCGAGAGACAGAGCCTCCCAACTGCCCCCCCACCGCGGGACACTGCGGCCAGCGGGTGGGACAGCGGGACAGTCCCTAAAAAATGGGACTGTCCTGCGAAAATTGGGACAGTTGGGAGGTATGTGTAATGTATAACAAAAAGGGCGGTAAATCTGTGGAAGCTCCTGCTGCATGCAGAGCTTGCTCCGCAGTTTTGTCTGAGGAAGAAATGTTACATGATGATCACTGTGGGTGTGGTATGTTAGATAAGAATAGAATTAGGTCGACAGTGTCTTGGTCGACCACTATTGGTCGACAGTAAGTAGGTTGACATGATTTCTAGGTCTACAGGGACTGTAGGTCGACATGAGTTTTTTAAATTTTTTGGGTGTCGTTTTCTTCGTAGAGTGAACGGGAACCCCAATTAATGCACCGTGTGCCCTCGCATGGCTCGCTTCGCTCGCCATGCCTCTGGCAAGGTGCGTCGCTCGGCTACCACTGCGCTCGGCACAGGTTACCGTTCCCAATTGTAGTCCACGTGGATCATAAAGTATGAAAAAGTTAAAAAAACTTTTGTCATGTCGACCTAAAGTCCCTGTCGACCTAGAAACCATGTTGACCTACTTACTGTCGACCAATAGTGGTCGACCTAGACAGTGTCAACCTAAGTCTTGTCGACCTAGAGACCGGATCCCGATCTCTGTACTGCTTGTCATGCATTTCCCAGTCAGTCAGCACCACCTGCACTTAGGCAGAGGCCACCATGGGAAGCATTCACTGCAATGCTGGGAACTCTGGTGGAGTGCCTTACGCCCCCTATGGGGTCGCCTGTGGCATTGCCTCCACAAATTATCCCTATGGTAAACCCGCCTTGGGCAGAAAATTTGTCTAACCAACTGCAGCAACTGAACCAGTCTCTGGTTAGACAGAAATCTACCTCGGGTCACTTATGTGTCCCTGGTTCCTCTATGCCTGCTGCATCTTTCTCACAATCTACAAACCTCTCTGATGTATCATCTGAAGAGGAGGGGGAGCATACTGTCCTGTCTGACACTGAATCCTGTGTTACTGACGAGGATTCTCCCTTGTTGATAGATGTCCCTGCCCTAGTGGTTGCTCTTAAGCAGATCCTTCAAATCACTGAGGATGAGGATTCCACTACTGTGGCAAATAAAATTGACAAGTTTAAACAGCAGAAGGTGGTTAAAACTGTACTACCTCATTCTGACCATTTAGTGGAATCAGACAGGAACCCTGGTCTAATCCCAGGAAGAAATTCCCTGTTCCCAAATGGGCTTTGGCTCGCTATCCTCTCCCTGCAGAGCTGTGTCACCAATCGGAGACTCCTTCCCCGGTGGATTCTCATGTCACCCGCCTAGTGGTGTTATCCACTCTGCCTGTTAACACTGTCACCTCACTGAGGTAGCCGACAGATAAGCGTATTGAGGGATGCCTAAAAACTATATACTCCCTTAGAGGGGCTGTTTATAGACCCACTATAGCCGCCTCTTGTGCCGCAAAAGGTATCGAGGCGTGCGTTCAGGAGCTAGAGGAGGAGCTGCCCGAAGATATTTCTGACAATGCCAGACAATACCTGTCTCACATTACCACCGCTTCCTATTTTATACAAGAAGCGTCCTCTGAGGCAGGTGTAGTGGTGGCCAAGGTGTCTGCTACGTCTGTCCTGGCACACTGCATTCTGTGGCTAAGGTCATGGAAAGTGGCCTTGGACTCCAAGAAAACTTTGGAGGTGCTCCCCTTCACTGGGGACATTTTGTTTGGAGAAGACCTAAATAAAATTGTGGAAAATAAGAATTTGCTTACCGATAATTCTATTTCTCGGAGTCCGTAGTGGATGCTGGGGTTCCTGAAAGGACCATGGGGAATAGCGGCTCCGCAGGAGACAGGGCACAAAAAGTAAAGCTTTAGGATCAGGTGGTGTGCACTGGCTCCTCCCCCTATGACCCTCCTCCAAGCCAGTTAGGTACTGTGCCCGGACGAGCGTACACAATAAGGGAGGAATTTTGAATCCCGGGTAAGACTCATACCAGCCACACCAATCACACCGTACAACTTGTGATCTAAACCCAGTTAACAGTATGATAACAGCGGAGCCTCTGAAAAGATGGCTCACAAAAATAATAACCCGATTTTTGTAACTATGTACAAGTATTGCAGATAATCCGCACTTGGGATGGGCGCCCAGCATCCACTACGGACTCCGAGAAATAGAATTATCGGTAAGTAAATTCTTATTTTCTCTATCGTCCTAGTGGATGCTGGGGTTCCTGAAAGGACCATGGGGATTATACCAAAGCTCCCAAACGGGCGGGAGAGTGCGGATGACTCTGCAGCACCGAATGAGAGAACTCCAGGTCCTCTTTTGCCAGGATATCAAATTTGTAGAATTTTACAAACGTGTTCTCCCCTGACCACGTAGCTGCTCGGCAGAGTTGTAATGCCGAGACCTCTCGGGCAGCCGCCCAAGATGAGCCCACCTTCCTTGTGGAATGGGCCTTAACCGATTTAGACTGTGGCAGGCCTGCCTCAGAATGTGCAAGTTGAATTGTGTTACAAATCCAACGAGCAATCGCCTGCTTAGAAGCAGGCGCACCCAACTTGTTGGGTGCATACAGTATAAACAGCGAGTCAGATTTTCTGACTCCAGCTGTCCTGGAACATATTTTCAGGGCCCTGACAACTCCTAGCAACTTGGAGTCCTCCAAGTCCCTAGTAGGTGCAAGGCACCACAATAAGCTGGTTCAGGTGAAACACTGACACCACCTTAGGGAGAGAACTGGGGACGAGTCCGCAGCTCTGCCCTGTCCGAATGGACAAACAGATATGGGCTTTTTTGAGAAAAAACCACCAATTTGACACTCGCCTGGTCCAGGCCAGGGCCAAGAGCATGGTCACTTTTTATGTGAGATGCTTCAAATCCACATATTTGACTGGTTTTAAACCAATGTGATTTGAGGAATCCCAGAACTACGTTGAGATCCCACAGTGCCACTGGAGGCACAAAAAAGGGGTTTGTATATGCAATACTCCCTTGACAAACTTCTGGACTTCAGGAACTGAAGCCAATTCTTTCTGGAAGAAAATTTACAGGGCCGAATTTGAACCTTAATGGACCCCAATTTGAGGCCCATAGACACTCCTGTTTGCAGGAAATGCAGGAAACGACCGAGTTGAAATTTCTTTGTGGGGCCTTCCTGGCCTCACACCACGCAACATATTTTCGCCACACGTGGTGATAATGTTGTGCGGTCACCTCCTTTCTGGCTTTGACCAGGGTAGGAATGACCTCTTCCGGAATGCCTTTTTTCCCTTAGGATCCGGCTTTCCATCGCCATGCCGACAAACGCAGCTGCGGTAAGTCTTGGAACAGACATGGTACTTGTTGAAGCAAGTCCCTTCTTAGCGGCAGAGGCCAGAAGACCTCTGTAAGCATCTCTTGAAGTTCCGGGTACCAAGTCCTTCTTGGCCAATCCGGAGCCATGAGTATAGTTCTTACTCCTCTACGTCTTATAATTCTCAGCACCTTAGGTATGAGAAGCAGAGGAGGGAACACATACACCGACTGGTACACCCACGGTGTTACCAGAACGTCCACATCTATTGCCTGAGGGTCTCTTGACCTGGCGCAATACCTGTCCCGTTTTTTGTTCAGACGGGACGCCATCATGTCCACCTTTGGTATTTCCCAACGGTTTACAATCATGTGGAAAAAACTTCTCAATGAAGTTTCCACTCTCCCGGGTGGAGGTCGTGCTGAGGAAGTCTGCTTCCCAGTTTCCATTCCCGGGATGAAAAACTGCTGACAGTGTTATCACATGATTTTCCGCCCAGCGAAAAGTCCTTGCAGTTTCTGCCATTGCCCTCCTGCTTCTTGTGTCGCCCTGTCTGTTTACGTGGGCGACTGCCGTGATGTTTTTCCCACTGGATCAATACCGGCTGACCTTGAAGCAGAGGTCTTGCTAAGCTTAGAGCATTATAAATTTACCCTTAGCTCCAGTATATTTATGTGGAGAAAAGTCTCCATACTTGATCACACTCCCTGGAAATTTTTTCCTTGTGTGACTGCTCCCCAGCCTCTCAGGCTGGGCTCCGTGGTTACCAGCATCCAATCCTGAATGCCGAATCTGCTGCCCTCTAGAAGATGAGCACTCTATAACCACCACAGGAGAGACACCCTTGTCCTTGGATATTGGGTTATCCGCTGATGCATCTGAAGATGCGATCCGGACCATTTGTCCAGCAGATCCCACTGAAAAGTTCTTACGTGAAATCTGCCGAATGGAATTGCTTCGTAGGAAGCCACCATTTTTACCAGGACCCTTGTGCAATGATGCACTGTTTTTAGGAGGTTCCTGACTTGCTCGGATAACTCCCTGGCTTTCTCTTCCGGGAGAAACACCTTTTTCTGGACTGTGTCCAGAATCATCCCTAGGCACAGCAGACGTGTCGTCGGGATCAGCTGCGATTTTGGAATATTTAGAATCCACCCGTGCTGATTGTAGCAGTATCCGAGATAGTGCTACTCCGACCTCCAACTGTTCCCTGGACTATGCCCCTATCAGGAGATCGTCCAAGTAAGGGATAATTAAGACGCCTTTTCTTCGAAGAAGAATCATCAATTCGGCCATTACCTTGGTAAAGACCCCAGGGTGCCGTGGACAATCCAAACGGCAGCGTCTGAAACTGATAGTGACAGTTCTGCACCACGAACCTGAGGTACCCTTAGTGAGAAGGGCAAATTTGGGACATAGAGGTAAGCATCCCTGATGTCCCGGGACACTATATAGTCCCCTTATTCCTGGTTCGTTATCACTGCTCTGAGTGACTTCATCTTAATTTGAACCTTTGTAAGTGTTAAAAAAAAAATTTTTTTTTTTTTTTTTTTTTAGAATAAGTCTCACCTAGCCTTCTGGCTTCAGTACCACAATATAGTGTGGAATAATACCCCTTTTCTGTAGTAGGAGGGGTAATTTAATTATCACCTGCTGGGAATACAGCTTGTGAATTTTTTCCCATACTACCTCCTTGTCGGAGGGAGACTTGGTAAAGCAGACTTCAGGAGCCTGCGAAGGGGAAACGTCTCGACATTCCCATCTGTACCCCCGGGATACTACTTGTAGGATCCAGGGGTCCTGTACGGTCTCAGCGCCATGCTGAGAACTTGTCAGACGCGGTGGAACGCTTCTGTTCCTGGGAATGGGCTGCCTGCTGCAGTCTTCTTCCCTTTCCTCTATCCCTGGGCAGATATGATCTTATAGGGACGAGAGGACTGAGGCTGAAAAGACGGTGTCTTTTTCTGCAGAGATGTGACTTAGGGTAAAAAACGGTGGATTTTCCAGCAGTTGCCGTGACCACCAGGTCCGATGGACCGACCCCAAACAAGTCCTCTTCCTGTATACGGCCATACTGTGCCGTTTGGAATCTGCATCACCTGACCACTGTCGTGTCAATAACATCTTCTGGCAGTTATGGACATCGCGTTTATTCATGATGCCAGAGTGCAAATATCCCTCTGTGCATCTCGCATATATAGAAATGCTCTATAGTCAATAAAATACTGTCCCTGTCAAGGGTATCAATATTTTTAGTCAGGGAATCCGACCAAGCCACCCTAGCTCTGCACATCCAGGCTGAGGCGATCGCTGGCCGCAGTATAACACCAGTATGTGTGTATATACTTTTTATTATATTTTCCAGCCTTGTCAGCTGGTCCTTGAGGACGGCCCTATCTATAGACGGTACCGCCACTTGTTTTGATAAGCGTGTGAGCGCCTTATCCACCTTAAAGGGTGTTTCCCAACGCGCCCTAACTTCTGGCGGGAAAGGGTATACCGCCCATAATTTTCTATCGGGGGGAACCCACGCATCATCACACACTTTATTTAATTTATCTGATTCAGGAAAAACTATGGTAGTTTTTTCACATCCCACATAATACCCTCTTTTGTGGTACTTGTAGTATCAGAAATACGTAACACCTCCTTCATTGCCTTTAACGTGTGGCCCTAATAAGGAATACGTTTGTTTATTCACCGTCGACACTGGATTCAGTGTCCCTGTCTGTGTCTGTGTCGACCGACTAAAGTAAACGGGCGTTTTAAAACCCTTGACGGTGTTTTTGAGACGTCTGGACCGTACTAATTGTTTGTCGGCCGTCTCATGTCGTCAACCGACCTTGCAGCGTGTTGACATTATCACGTAATTTCCTAAATAAGCCATCCATTCCGGTGTCGACTCCCTAGAGAGTGACATCACCATTACAGGCAATTGCTCCGCCTCCTCACCAACATCGTCCTCCTACCTGTCGACACACACGTACCGACACACAGCACACACACAGGGAATGCTCTGATAGAGGACAGGACCCACTAGCCCTTTGGAGAGACAGAGGGAGAGTTTGCCAACACACACCAAAAACGCTATAATTATATAGGGACAACCTTATATAAGTGTTTTCCCTTATAGCATCTTAATATATATATAAGCATATCGCCAAATTAGTGCCCCCCCTCTCTGTTTTAACCCTGTTTCTGTAGTGCAGTGCAGGGGAGAGCCTGGGAGCCTTCCCTCCAGCCTTTCTGTGAGGGAAAATGGCGCTGTGTGCTGAGGAGATAGGCCCCGCCCCTTTTTCGGCGGCCTCGTCTCCCGCTCTTAACGGATTCTGGCAGGGGTTAAATATCTCCATATAGCCTCCGGAGGCTATATGTGAGGTATTTTTAGCCAAAATAGGTATTCATTTGCCTCCCAGGGCGCCCCCCTCCCAGCGCCCTGCACCCTCAGTGACTGCCGTGTGAAGTGTGCTGAGAGGAAAATGGCGCACAGCTGCAGTGCTGTGCGCTACCTTTAGAAGACTGAGGAGTCTTCTGCCGCCGATTCTGGACCTCTTCTTACTTCAGCATCTGCAAGGGGGCCGGCGGCAAGGCTCCGGTGACCATCCAGGCTGTACCTGTGATCGTCCCTCTGGAGCTGATGTCCAGTAGCCAAGAAGCCAATCCATCCTGCACGCAGGTGAGTTCACTTCTTCTCCCCTAAGTCCGTCGTTGCAGTGATCCTGTTGCCAGCAGGACTCACTGTAAAATAAAAAACCTAAGCTAAACTTTCCTAAGCAGCTCTTTAGGAGAGCCACCTAGATTGCACCCTTCTCGGCCGGGCACAAAAATCTAACTGGCTTGGAGGAGGGTCATAGGGGGAGGAGCCAGTGCACACCACCTGATCCTAAAGCTTTACTTTTTGTGCCCTGTCTCCTGCGGAGCCGCTATTCCCCATGGTCCTTTCAGGAACCCCAGCATCCACTAGGACGATAGAGAAAAAGGGGGGGACCTGGACTGCACATCCTATTACTAAAGATATCAAGAGGTGCTATTATGCTGAGGCTTCTAATACTATGCTGGAGGAAGAGAGATGCAGATGCACACTCTATACATTTATTCAGGACTTACCTCTAAATAGGGCCTTATCAATGTGTGTTCTGAAATCCAGGAACCCAGCTAATTAAAACAACTGAGGTTGAATGGGAGGAGTGCCAATACCAGAGGAAGGAAGCCTTGCCTTCCAGTGTACAATATATACACAAATATAGTGGAAAAAGGGGGGGACCTGGACTGCACATCCTATTACTAAAGATATCAAGAGGTGCTATCATGCTGAGGCTTCTAATACTATGCTGGAGGAAGAGAGATGCAGATGCACACTCTTAGCACTAAGAACACTGATAGTAAAAGTAATTTAAATAAACCATCACAATTAACATGGGGTATAATGGAAGTTCTTAGCACACATTTGCGCAAATATGCGGGCCCATGTACCACGGCCAGGTGACTTCATCACATGGGTCCCTAACATTCCTAATACTATCACTTTCTAGAAATTTATTCAGGACTTACCTCTAAATAGGGCCTTATCAATGTGTGATCTGAAATGCAGGAACCCAGCTAATTAAAACACCTGAGGGTGAATGGAAGGAGTGCCAATACCAGAGGAAGGAAGCCTTGCCTTCCAGTGTACAATATATACACAAATAGAGTGGAAAAAGGGGATGACCTGTACTGCACATCCTATTACTAAAGATATCAAGAGGTGCTATCATGCTGAGGCTTCTAATACTATGCTGGAGGAAGAGAGATGCAGATGCACACTCTTAGCACTAAGAACACTGATAGTAAAAATAATATGAATAAACCCTCACAATTAACATGGAGTATAATTGAAGTTCTTAGCGCACATTTGCGCAAATATACGTGCCCATGTACCACGGCCAGGTGACTTCATCACATGGGCCCCTAACATTCCTAATACTATCACATTCTATACATTTATTCAGGACTTACCTCTAAATAGAGCCTTATCAATGTGTGATCTGAAATGCAGGAACTGTTAGGCGCCGGGGTCCGCTCGTCGGTGCGGCCCGGCGCCTAGCAACCAGGGACGCCGTGCGCGTACAGCCGCCGGCTCCCTGGCAACGCTAGACGCCGGGCGCACGGAGCCGCACGGACCCTAGCAACGGGGACGCCACTTACGGACTGCGTTTCCCCGTTGCTGGGTTCAATTTAATTAATGAGATATCTGTTTTCCTGGCCATGCAGCTTGGCAGCTGTATGGCATCTATCCAATCAGCCTCCAAACAGCTGATTGGAGGTCTCCCTGTTAAATACACTTCCTGGGCCTTTCACAGACGCCGGTAATAGCTTCCTGCATGCTGAATCTGTTTGCTGTGAGTGTTTCCAGTCCTGCTGTATCCGGTCGTTCCTGTCTCAGTTGTCCTGTACTCGGAAGTCGTCATCTGTTCCTGGAGTCCTGACTGAGCACCTTTGAACATCCAGTGGTGTTCGTGAGTCACGGCGTAGCCGTGTGTTGCGGCTTGGGCCGCTTTATTATTTATCATTTATTATTTGTGTTTCGGAGCTTTTGCGGAGGATTCCGCTCCCACAGATCCACTCTGGTATCCAGCGGTGCTGGGTAGGAGTACGGACTAGTGGATTTTGGTTGTCCTTTTCCCTGGCGGGTTACCGCACATACCTCAGGTTTAGTCAGTTAGCTTGTAGCTCCTGGCCTGGTTGTTTAGTCAGAGGGCCCCTTGTTATCACCCTGTCTCGGATTTCCCTTTGTCTCCCATTAAGACCTGAGGGGGCATCGGAGTTGGGCAGACATAATCCGCCCTTCAAACGCGGCTGCCATGGGCTCAAGCAACCATAGTCTCGCAGGGGATTTCTGACAACACGGGCGAGACAACGGAGTTAGGGCGCCAGGGGCTACTTTCTATTCCCGCTCCCTTCCCCAGCATTCCGTTCCAGTGCTCCGGTCCTTGCAATAGAACCACCTCAGACCAGAGTGCTGGAATCATAACATTATTACCGGCCAAACCAAAACTTAAAATTAAACAGGGTTGGATTTTTTCCCTTATTCAGTTTTGTAAGATTTGTCGGCCTCATGAATCCCACTGGTTTAGGGCCAAATCCTGGCCAGCTTCTAGTTAGCCAGATTCAAGAACTTACTCAAATGGTTCAGGATCTTTCCCTTCGGGTGAAGTCGCAGGAAGATCTTTTACGAACTTCCCCGAGGGTAGTTCCTGAACCAAAAATGCACTTGCCTGACCGTTTTTCTGGTGATAGGAAGCAGTTTTTTAATTTTAAAGAGTCCTGTAAACTTTATTTTCGTTTAAGACCAATCTCCTCAGGTACTGAATCTCAGCGGGTCGGAATTATTATTTCTTTGCTCCAGGGGGATCCCCAGACCTGGGCTTTTGGTTTAAAAGCAGAGGATCCGGCATTGTTGTCAGTAGACGCCTTTCTGGGGTCTTTAGGGCTTTTGTATGATGACCCTGATAGAGAGGCATCCGCCGAGAGTCAGTTACGCGCTCTCAGACAAGGTAGAAATCCTGCAGAGGTGTATTGTACAGAGTTTCGCCGTTGGTCGAACGACTGTGGCTGGAATGACCCAGCTCTGCGCAGTCAGTTTCGCCTCGGCTTATCTGAGTCTATAAAAGACAGTCTCCTTCAGTATCCCGCTCCTGAGACGCTCGATAAACTCATGGAGCTTTCTATTAAGATTGATCGTCGTCTCAGAGAGCGGAGGGCTGAAAAAGGAGCACCTGTCAGGTCTACTCCTTGTGTATTTTCCATTCCTGAAGACATAGAGGAGCCCATGCAGACGGGTCTCTCCAGGCTGTCTCCAGAAGAAAGAGCCAGAAGGCAAAACTCTGGTCTTTGTTTGTACTGTGGGGGTAAGGGACATTTTGCCCGTAATTGTCCGAACAAGTCGGGAAACGCCTCGACCAAGTGAATTGTGAGGGGGTTCACTTTGGTCTGCAGCTTATCTCCTCGAATAACTCCCTGTTAGTCCCAGCTAAAGTTTCCTTTGGCAGCCTCAGTTCTTCGGTGTCGGCTTTTGTTGACAGTGGAGCTGCAGGGAACTTTATGGACTTAACGTGGGCCAAGGCCTTAGGTATTCCTCAGTTAACCTTGGGTAGGTGTATCACCATGCATGGTTTAGATGGGAGTCCCTTGTCCAATGGGGTTATTTCCCTCTGTACACCCCCTGTACTACTTACGGTAGGAGCTCTTCATTCTGAAAAGATTGAGTTTTTCCTTACCCATTGCCCAGCAGTTCCAGTGGTTCTGGGTCACCCTTGGCTGGCCTTTCATAATCCCATCATTGATTGGCAGTCGGGGGAGATCTCACAATGGGGTACCATCTGTAATAAGGAATGTATTACGTTTCCCGTCAGAATAGCTGCTGCCATTCCCGAACCCATTCCCGTGGAATACCAGGACTTTGTTGATGTATTTTCCAAGGGCAATGCGGACATTCTGCCTCCCCATCGGCCTTATGATTGTGCTATTGAGCTAATTCCTGGTGCCACATTGCCAAAGGGAAGGTTATATGCATTGTCCGGACCAGAAACTGCGGCCATGAATGAGTATGTTAAGGAGAGCCTAGGGAAAGGTTTTATCAGGCCATCTAAATCCCCTTTAAGTGCAGGCTTCTTCTTTGTGGAGAAGAAAGATGGATCACTCAGACCTTGCATTGACTTTAGAGCTCTGAATAAGATCTCAATTAAAAATACTTACCCTCTGCCGCTGATTTCTGTCCTCTTTGATCAGCTGCGTTCGGCTGTGATTTTTTCTAAGACTGACCTGAGGGGAGCGTATAACCTCATCCGAATCAAGTCGGGAGATGAGTGGAAAACGGCGTTCAGTACTCAGTCGGGTCACTACGAGTATCTGGTGATGCCGTTCGGCTTGTCTAACGCTCCGGCAGTTTTCCAGGATCTCATTAACGATGTGCTCCGTGATTTTCTTGGAAGATTCGTGGTCGTTTACTTAGACGATATCCTGATCTATTCTGACTCTATTGAACAACATGTTACCCAGGTGCGTCAGGTTCTTCAAAAATTACGTGAAAATCACCTTTATGCCAAGCTGGAGAAGTGTGAGTTTCATGTCACGGAGGTATCCTTTTTAGGGTACATTATTTCCCCTCGGGGATTCTGTATGGAACCAAAGAAGCTCCAAGCCATCCTTAGTTGGGCGCAACCCACCAACTTAAAAGCAATTCAGCGCTTTTTAGGGTTTGCAAATTATTATAGAAGATTTATTCATTCTTTTTCCGACCTGGTTGCTCCCATTGTGGCACTGACTAGGAAGGGAGCGGATCCTACCAACTGGTCACGTGAAGCTGAGTTATCCTTTCAGGCCTTGAAACAAGCTTTCGTCTCAGCCCCAGTCCTCAGACATCCCAACCCAGAATTGCCCTTCATTGTTGAGGTTGATGCCTCGGAGGTTGGAGTGGGGGCTATCCTATCTCAGAAGGATCCGGACTCTCTAGAATTACATCCTTGTGCCTTTATGTCCAGGAAATTCTCATCCGCTGAATCCAACTACGATGTTGGTAACCGGGAGTTACTGGCTATTAAATGGGCTTTCGAGGAGTGGAGGCATTGGCTTGAGGGAGCAACACATACCATTTCAGTATTGACTGACCACAAAAATCTTCAGTACATCGAATCAGCTAAACGGCTGAATGCCCGGCAGGCTCGTTGGGCTTTATTTTTTACTCGTTTCAAGTTTATTATCACCTTCAGGCCAGGTTCCAAGAATACCAAGGCGGATGCCCTGTCACGCAGTTTTCTTCCAGTTCATAATAACAGTCCTGTTACTCCCATACTTCCGTCTTCAGTCATTTGGGCAGGCCTCACACAAGATTTATTTACCCAGTTAAAGCAGCTTCAACATCAAGCTCCTGGAAATACTCCTGCTGGTCGTCTTTATGTCCCTGAGTTTTTGAGAGCTACTGTTTTGACTGAGTTTCATGATAGCAAAGTTGCCGGGCATCCGGGGACCTCTAAGACTTTGGAATTAGTCTCCCGCTCAGTATGGTGGCCTGGTCTTTCTAAAGACATTAAGGAGTTTGTTTTTTCTTGTCAGGTCTGTGCACAGCATAAAGTTCCCCGTTCCTTGCCCATCGGGCAACTTATGCCCTTAAATGTTCCTCTCAGGCCATGGTCTCATATTTCCATGGATTTTGTGGTAGACCTCCCTCTGTCAGCCGGATTCCGAGTCATATGGGTGGTAGTGGACCGTTTTAGCAAGATGGCCCATTTCATTGCTCTTCCCCGACTGCCATCTGCCCAGGAATTGACAGTTTTGTTTCTCCGCCATGTTTTCAGACTTCATGGGTTACCCACTGATATTGTTTCTGATCGGGGTCCACAATTCATTGCACAATTTTGGAAGTCTTTTTGTGCCTCATTAAAGATGAAATTGTCTTTAACGTCCGGCTACCATCCCCAATCCAACGGGCAGACCGAGTGAGTTAATCAATCATTAAAACAGTATTTGCGTTTGTACTCAGCCAAACTCCAGAATGATTGGTCCGAGTTTCTTCCTTTGGCGGAGTTTGCTTACAACAATTCTTGTCATTCCTCCACTAATGTGTCTCCATTCTTTTCAGTTTTTGGTTTTCACCCCAGAGCTAATTCTTTTTTTCAACATTCCTCTGCCTCCTCGCTAACCTTAACCTCTCATCTCAGACTCATTTGGAGAAAAGTGCACCTTGCTCTCAGAAAAGCGGCATTTCGAGAGAAAATTTTTTCTGACAGGCTCCGGCGGCCTTGCACTTTTAAGGTAGGAGATAGGGTATGGTTGTCGACTCGTAACATTAAACTTCGACAAACCTCAGCTAGATTGGGCCCCAAATTTATTGGACCATTTCATATTATTAAAAAAATCAATCCAGTTGCTTTCCGGTTACGTTTACCAAGAGCTCTCCGGATCGGAAATACGTTCCATTGCTCCTTGTTGAAACCATACGTTTCTTCCAGTAGATTTCCTCGGAAGATCTCTCAGGGAAAATCACCAGTAGATGTACAGGGTCATCAGAAGTTCTTGGTGGAGAAGGTTCTCGATTCCAAATTGTCCCGGGGTCGGCTTTATTTTCTGGTGCACTGGAGAGGCTATGGTCCAGAGGAAAGGTCTTGGGTCCTGGATAAGGATCTCCATGCCCCGAGGCTCAAGAGGGCATTTTTTCGGGAATTTCCTCGGAAACCTGGCTTTAGGGGTTCCTTGACCCCTCCTCAAGGGGGGGGTACTGTTAGGCGCCGGGGTCCACTCGTCGGTGCGGCCCGGCGCCTAGCAACCAGGGACGCCGTGCGCGTACAGCCGCCGGCTCCCTGGCAACGCTAGACGCCGGGCGCACGGAGCCGCACGGACCCTAGCAACGGGGACGCCACTTACGGACTGCGTTTCCCCGTTGCTGGGTTCAATTTAATTAATGAGATATCTGTTTTCCTGGCCATGCAGCTTGGCAGCTGTATGGCATCTATCCAATCAGCCTCCAAACAGCTGATTGGAGGTCTCCCTGTTAAATACACTTCCTGGGCCTTTCACAGACGCCGGTAATAGCTTCCTGCATGCTGAATCTGTTTGCTGTGAGTGTTTCCAGTCCTGCTGTATCCGGTCGTTCCTGTCTCAGTTGTCCTGTACTCGGAAGTCGTCATCTGTTCCTGGAGTCCTGACTGAGCACCTTTGAACATCCAGTGGTGTTCGTGAGTCACGGCGTAGCCGTGTGTTGCGGCTTGGGCCGCTTTATTATTTATCATTTATTATTTGTGTTTCTGAGCTTTTGCGGAGGATTCCGCTCCCACAGATCCACTCTGGTATCCAGCGGTGCTGGGTAGGAGTACGGACTAGTGGATTTTGGTTGTCCTTTTCCCTGGCGGGTTACCGCACATACCTCAGGTTTAGTCAGTTAGCTTGTAGCTCCTGGCCTGGTTGTTTAGTCAGAGGGCCCCTTGTTATCACCCTGTCTCGGATTTCCCTTTGTCTCCCATTAAGACCTGAGGGGGCATCGGAGTTGGGCAGACATAATCCGCCCTTCAAACGCGGCTGCCATGGGCTCAAGCAACCATAGTCTCGCAGGGGATTTCTGACAACACGGGCGAGACAACGGAGTTAGGGCGCCAGGGGCTACTTTCTATTCCCGCTCCCTTCCCCAGCATTCCGTTCCAGTGCTCCGGTCCTTGCAATAGAACCACCTCAGACCAGAGTGCTGGAATCATAACAGGAACCCAGCTAATTAAAACACATGTACATGGGCCGCATATTTGCGCAAATGTGTGCTAAGAACTTCAATTATACTCCATGTTAATTGTGAGGGTTTATTTGAATTATTTTTACTATCAGTGTTCTTAGTGCTAAGAATGTGCATCTGCATCTCTCTTTCTCCAGCTAAATAAAATTGTGTCTGAACTAGCAGCTGCAAAGACAGCTTTTCTCCCTACTACTAATCCTTCTCAGAATGCAAAAAGTACCACTTTTCATTTCTTTGGCCTCAGGGTAAAGCGAAAGGTCAGTCTTACCCTAGACAATCTCGCGTTTCCAAAACCTCAGAGCCCAAGGCGAAGCACTCTTGGGCAGCCCGGCACCCTGCTGCGAAATCAGACAAGCCTGCTGCGTGACGGGGCGGGCCTCCCCCTGGGGGCCCTCGGGGTGGGAGGCCGACTTCTACAGTTCGCCCAGGTCTGGCTCATGACCACTTCAGATGCTTGGGTACTGAAAGTTGTCTCTCACGGGTACGCTGTCTCCTTCAATAGATGTCCCCCTCACCAGTTCTGCACAACGGCTCTCCCTTCGGACCCGTTAAAAGCGCAGTCTCTACAAACAGTTGTAAGTTCCCTCCTGAGTACAGGAGTGGTTGTGCCGGTTCCTCTATCCCAGAGGGGCAGAGGGTACTACTCGACTCTGTTTCTGGTTCCAAGACCAGCGGGTCTTTCCGGCCTATACTCAACCTCAAGTCTTTGAACAAGTTTGTGAGAGTGTCCAAGTTTCGAATGGAAACATTGCGCTCAATAGTTCTGGCTATGGAACCCGGAGACTATATGGTTTCCCTGGATATACAGGATGCCATTCTGCATATTCCTATTGCCATATTGCATCAGCAGTTCCTGCAGTTTGCTATTTGCAACCATCATTAATAATTCCAGGCTCTGCCTTTTGGACTGGCTACAGCCCCTTAGATCTTCACCAAGGTCATGGCCGTTATGACGGCTCACCTCCGTCGACAGGGAATCAAAATCCTACCTTATCTGGACGAGTTCCGGATTCTAGCAAGATCACATGAACTCCTACTCAGTCATCTCCCCCTGACAGTGACCTTCCTGCAAGCTCACAGATGGCTGATAAATTGGAAAGTCTTCCCTGGTCCCTGCTCAGAGCATGGTGCACCTGGGGGCTCTGTTGGACACGCACAGTCAGAGACTGTTCTTGGCTCCAGACATGGTCCTGAAACTCCAGGACAGAGTAAGAAACTTCAATTGTCGCCCTAGAGTGTCGATACACTCAGCGATGCAAGTCTTTGGACTGATGGTGTCGTCCTTCGACAGGGTAGAGTACGCTGAATTTCATTTTCGTCCTCTCCAACAGTTGATCCTTTCCAAGTAGGATGGCCTACCTCATCGGATCAAATAACAAATGGTCTCTTTGACTCCAGAGGTTCGTCTGTCGCTGTCTTGATGGCTCCAGGACCAGCAATTGCGCAGGGGCCATCCCTACTGACAACGGACGCCAGCCTTCGGGGTTGAGAAGCAGTGTTGGATCAACACTCGTTTCAGGGTCATTGGACCAAGGAAGAGTCACTACTTCCGATCAAAATCCTGGAGCTGAGAGCAATGTTCAATGCACTGCCACTCGCTCTGCCTCTGGTACTGAACAGGCCTGTTCAGGTACGATCAGACAACACCACCACAGTGGCTTACATAAACCATCAAAGCGGCACTCGAAGCCACATGGCAATGTTGGAAGTGTCCAAAATTCTCTGTTGGGCGGAACGCCATCTGCCAGCAATATTGGCAGTGTTCATTCCTGGCGTCCTGCACTGGGAAGTGGATTTCCTCAGTCACCAGGACATTTACTCCAGAGAGTGGAGCCTTTATCCCGAGGTCTTGCAACTCCTAGTGGACAGATGGTGTCTACCAGATGTAGATCTCATGGCGTTTCGACACAATCACAAAGTTGCTGTCTTCGGATTGCGAACCAGGGATCCTCAAGCAGCGTTTGTGGATGTATTGGCAGTTCTGTGGAACTTTCAGCTGCCTTACATGTTCCCTCCGGTGTCACTCCTGCCCAGGGCACTGCGGAAGTTCAAGCAAGAAGGAGGAATGCTGATTCTAATCACTCCAGCGTGGCCCAGACTGCAATGGTTCTCAGACCTGCAGGGTCTTTCGAGAAAGCGACAGAACTTCCTCAATGACGACCTCCTACAACAGGGCTCTTTTCTCTATCCAGACCTGGCCAGACTGGTTTTGATGGCGTAGCTCTTGAAGCATCACTCCTAAAGGCCAAAGGATTTTCTGAGGAGGTTATTCAGACTATGCTGAAGGCCCACAAACTGGCCTCTGCCTGGATTTATTACAGAGTTTGGCATTCTTACTTCACCTGGTGTGCTGATAAGAATTATGTTACCTATAGATACAGAACTTCCAGAATTCTGGCTTTTCTGCAAAGAGGCTTGGACTTAGGTCTTCGTCTTGCCTCCCTCAAGGTTCGCATATGTGCCTTGTCGGTATGGTTTCAGCGCAAGATTGCCTCTATACCTGACGTTCGTACGTTCATTCAGGGTGTTTTACGTATTCAGCCTCCCTATGTCCCCCCAGTGGCTCCATGGGACCTGTCTATTGTATTGAAAGCCCTTGAAGAGTCTCCCTTTGAATCGGTGGACCTCAAATGGCTCACGGCCAAGGTATTGTTCTTGCTGGTTATTGCCTCTGCAAGAAGGGTCTCAGACTTAGGCGCTTTGTCCTGTCATCCCTCCCTTTCTAATATTTCACCGTGACAGGGTGGTTCTCCGAACCCGGCCCGGTTACTTACCTAAGGTGGTGTCATTTTTCACCTTAACCAAGAGATTGTGGTCCCAGCCTTTATCTCTTTAGACTTGTCAACTAAAGAACGGTCTTTAGATGTGGTTAGGGCTCTCCGTGTCTATTTAGACAGGACCGCTTCTATTAGACGGTCTGATGCCCTATTTGTCTTGTTTGGTTTCCACAAACGTGGCTGGCCTGTGAATAAGCAAACTTTGGCCAGATGGTTTAGAATGGAGATTGCACATGCTTACGCGCAGGCTGGTCTCCCAGCTCCTGCTGCAATTAAGGCCCATTCTACCCAGTCTGTTGGACCTTCTTGGGTGGCCCGCCGTGGTGCGTCCACTGAACAATTCTGTAAGGCGGCTACAAGGTCCTCAGTGAACACGTTTCTTAGGTTTTATGCCTTTGATACCTTCATCTCCCAGGATGCTTCCTTTGGACGCAGGATTCTCACATCCGCTAAGGCGCATCCCCTCCCTTGAGGAACTGCTTTAGGACCTCCACAATGTTTCCCTGTGGAAACCAATGTAACCTGCTGCAGAAAAGAGTTATGGTAGACTTACCATTGTTAACTCTCTTTCTGCGAGGTACATTGAATTCCACAGGGCGCCCACCCTGACGCACCTAGCTTCTTTGGGTTTGTATGGCAATAGCCACTGGTACCTTCTCCTGTCGTGAGATTGTGTTCTTATGTGACTAACATCTGCTTTCTCTCTTGCCTGCTCCTGCAATGGACTGGTTAACAAAACTGAGCTCACAGTGCCTGGAGGTGGGGTTTTATAGAGGAGGCCCCTATGCATCCTGGGACAGCTAAAGCTTTACCTGTTGGTGCCTCTGGATCCAGATCCACTCTACACCCCGATGTTTCCCTGTGGAACCCAATGTACCTCGCAGAAAGAGTTAACAATGTTAAGTCTACCATAACTCTCCTTTTGTCTGAGACAAAAATAACATAGTATACAGAGGTGTTAACAACTTTGCACAATTGTGACACTGAGGTGGTCATTCCGAGTTGATCGCTCGCTATCTGTTTTTAGCAGCCATGCAAATGCTAAGCCGCCGCCCTCTGGGAGTGTATCTTAGCTTAGCAGAAGTGCGAACGAAAGGATCGCACAGCGGCTACAAAAGAAAAATTGTGCAGTTTCAGAGTAGCTCCAGACCTACTCAGCGCTTGCGATCACTTCAGACTGTTCAGTTCCGGATTTGATATCACAAACACACCCTGCGTTCTGCCAGCCACGCCTGCGTTTTTTCTGGCATGCCTGCGTTTTTTCGAACACTCCTTGAAAACGGTCAGATAACACCCAGAAACGTCCTCTTGCTGTCAATCACTCTGCGGCCAGCAGTATACAGAAAAGCTTCGCTAGACCTTGTGAAAAACTGCATCGGCAGTTGTGAAAGTACATCGCGCATGCGCATTGCGCCGCATGCGCAGAAGTGCCGTTTTTTTGCTTCAACGCTGCGCAACGAACATTTTCTGCTAGCGATCAACTCGGAATGATCACCTGAAAGTGTAATAGAAATAACAAAAAACAATACAATGTAACTTGCCAGTAATGTCAATTATACAGTTGCAAATGCGTAAATGGACTTAGTATACTGGGCATAGGGGTAAGCGGAATAATACAAAGGATAAGAGAATAGAGGGGTGTCTACAGGACTCAGGTAAGGGTGCAGTATTAATCAAAGTAGGGCAGGGAGGTACAGTATCTCAAATAACTATAGAGTCACAAACCAGAAGTAAGTAAAGTGTTGCCAGGCACGTATCAAGTGGCTAGTTTGGAAACTGCACCTAGAAGGTGTTCCGTATGTAGTAACGCTTGTCAGGATGCTGACCAGTGACGTGCGGTGGGGTGAGGCAGGTGAGGCAGGTGAGGCAGAGCCTTTCCTGTCATACTTACGTTTAAACCAGAGTTTTGTCTGAATAAAGTATATGAAAAATACTAATAATTTGTTTGAAATATCTTCTTTGCATTATTCTAATAATTTTTATAGCCCAAATGCTGGAGTAAAAAGTATATGGCAGGGGAGGCAGTGCGTCACCTGCTTATCTTTTCAGCACATCTTTGATCAAAACTCACCAAATTTCCAGGAGTTTATACTGCTGCACCTGTGTATAATGCCCAGATGTACCCTTTGGCTCATATATTGCATGGAATTCTGGCTCTGGGGTTAGCCAGTGCCTCCTGAGCCATTTAGCTCAGCGCACGTCCCTGATGCTGACGGTCACAAGACCGACACCGGCATCCCAACATTGGAGATCCTGATGATTTGGGTAATTATTTTTAAATCGCCCCCCCTACCCTACCCTAACCTTCTGGGAGTAGCGTGTACGGCTAACCTTCTGGGGGTGGCAGCTATGGCTAACCCTCAGGAGGTAGTGGCTAGGGCTAAACACCCCTGGTTGTGGCTAACACTAACCCTCCCCCTCCCTAGGGCCCTAACAGTTACCCTGATACCTTCGGGATGCCGGTGTTCCAGTGCCGGTCTCCCATGTGGTGTTGGTCATATGACCGCCAGCAACCCGTCCTTCGGGATGCTAAAAGCATCCCCCTAGATGACCTCACAAGAGGAATAATAATTTGTGTTCCACAATCAATCAGAAACTGCACGTACAGTAGGCAGGATATACAGATGCAATTGGCCTTCACGTACAGTAAGTGAAAGGAAAAAAAGCAGAGACTAATAAAGCAGGACCTGCAATTGCTTTCCAAATTCCACTTGGGTAGATAATGGGCATTAGTTAGCTTATTTGTATAAATGGTTATTTTATATGACTAAAAAAAAAATCAATAGAATGGCAATAGGCTAACATGAAACGTTACAACATTCGCCCAAGTGTAGCAATAACATGTTCCTTATTAGACATTTAAAGTGTGTTGATTTATGTTTTGCACTTTTCAAATACTTTTTTATTTTGTTTCCATTAATAAAATAGTTCATAACACTAGAGGGGAAATATATCGGCCCTCATTCCGAGTTGATCGGTCGCAAGGCGAATTTAGCAGAGTTACACACGCTAAGCCGCCGCCTACTGGGAGTGAATCTTAGCTTCTTAAAATTGCGACCGATGTATTCGCAATATTGCGATTACTAACTACTTAGCAGTTTCAGAGTAGCTCCAGACTTACTCTGCCTGTGCGATCATTTCAGTGCTTGTCGTTCCTGGTTGACGTCACAAACACACCCAGCGTTCGCCCAGGCACTCCCACCGTTTCCCCGGCCACTCCTGCGTTTTTTCCGGAAACGGTAGCGTTTTCAGCCACACGCCCCTGAAACGCCGTGTTTCCGCCCAGTAACACCCATTTCCTGTCAATCACATTACGATCGCCGGAGCGAAGAAAAAGCCGTGAGTAAAAATACTTTCTTCATAGTAAAGTTACTTGGCGCAGTCGCAGTGCGAACATTGCGCATGCGTACTAAGCGGATTTTCACTGCGATGCGATGAAAAATACCGAGCGAACAACTCGGAATGAGGGCCATATCATTCTTTGGAGAGAGATAAAGTGGAATAGTTGCCCAACAAAGCCAATCAGCTTCTGACTTTTCAAAGCCTGTGCTAAATAAATGACAGTTGCTTTGTGCAGCTTCTCCACTTTACCAATCCAGTGCTTGATGCATCTCCCTCTAGATGCTATATACACAAAATAAAAAAAACACACATTTTTTTAAACACATACAAAATGTTTAAATATATACAAAATGTAACAATTTTTGATGGCAGAATAGAACAAAAACATACAATCGAGACATACTGTATACCAAAATAACAAGAGATGTGGAGTACCCTGTATAACATAAGTCTCAGCAAGTTTGGCTATAGGTATAAAAAACAATCAATTTGTGGGGGGGGAAATGTGGGAAGGGACCATAATGATAACCAAAGACAGAGAAAAAAAGGAAAAGTGTCATCAACATGATTGCCTAGACTTAAGAATTTTTAGGGGAAATGAGTCTGGAAAGGGAAGACAAGTCAGGGGAGAGAAGGAAAGTCTCAGGACACTACCAACTAGCACAAACGTTTATAAGGCTGGGTACACACTAGAATGTTATATCATTTGTTTGAGTGACAAACAATATTTCTTTTACGTCCTAGAGGATGCTGGGGACTCCGTAAGGAGTATAGACGGGCTCCGCAGGAGACATGGGCACTGTAAAGAACTTTAGAATGGGTGTGCACTGGATCCTCCCTCTATGCCCCTCTTCCAGACCTCAGTTAGATCCTGTGCCCAGAGGAGACTGTGGGCTTTCAGGGGAGCTCTCCTGAGTTTCTCTGAAAAAAAGAATTTTGTTAGGTTTTTTATTTTCAGGGAGCACTACTGGCAACAGGGTCCCTGTATCGTGGGACTGAGGAGAAAGAAGCAGACCTACTTAAGTGATAGGCTCTGCTTCTTAGGCTACTGGACACCATTAGCTCCAGAGGGAGTCGGAACGCAGGTCTCCCCTCGTTGTTCGTCCCAGAGCCACGCCGCCGTCCTCCTCGCAGAGCCGGAAGATAGAAGCCGGGTGAGTATAAGAAGAAAAGAAGACTTCAAGGCGGCAGAAGACTTCAGATCTTCCCTGAGGTAAGCGCGCAGCGGTAACGCTGCGCGCCATTGCTCCCACACAACACACACTAGGGGGGGTGCCCTGGGCAGCAATATAAACCTCTAAGGCTGGCATATGAGTATTATAGGCTGCGGAGGCAGTAGTTATATAAATCCCCCGCCAGTATTATAAAATTGAGCGGGACCGAAGCCCGCCGCTGGAGGGGGCGGAGCTTGGTCCCACAGCACTAACCAGCGCCATTTTCTCCACAGAGCACTGCAGAGAAGCTGGCTCCCTGGACTCTCCCCTGCTGAACACGGTGACACAGGGCAAAAAAGAGGGGGGGGGGCACTTGTAAGGCGCAGTGAGTATATTATACATAATTATATAAAAAAGCGCTATATATTCTGGGAATTTGTTTTCCAGTGTCAGTTGGCGCTGGGTGTGTGCGGGCATACTCTCTCTCTGTCTCTCCTAAGGGCCTTATTGGGGGACTATCTCCAGATAAATATCCCTGTGTGTGTGGGGGTGTCGGTACGAGTGTGTCGGCATGTCTGAAGCGGAAGGCTCATCTAAGGAGGAGGTGGAGCAGATGATTGTGGTGTCTCCGTCGGCAACGCCAACACCTGATTGGTTGGACATGTGGAATGTTTTAAATGCAAATGTGACCTTATTGCATAAGAGGTTGGACAAAGCAGAGTCCAGGGAAAAAAACAGGGAGTCAATCCATGGCTTTGACTGTGTCACAGGGCCCTTCAGGGTCTCAAAAACGTTCTCTATCCCAAATAGCAGACACTGATACCGACACGGATTCTGACTCCAGTGTCGACTACGATGATGCAAGGTTACACCCAAGGGTGGCAAAAAGTATTCATTATATGATTATTGCAATAAAAGATGTTTTGCATATCACAGAAGACCCCTCTGTCCCTGACACGAGGGTGCGCATGTATAAGGAAAAGAAACCTGAGGTAACCTTGCCCCCATCTCATGAGCTGAACGAGTTATTTGAAAAAGCTTGGGAAACTCCAGACAAAAAACTGCAGATTCCCAAGAGGATTCTTATGGTGTATCCTTTCCCTGCACAGGACAGGGTACGGTGGTGTCGAAGTAAAAAAAAAAGTTACATAAAGAGAACATACAAACTACACACATTTAAGTCGCTATACTTGCAAATATGCGCAGCGAGCACAGCAATATATGGTAACACACGCATTTACACGGACATGCCATAGAGATGGATTCGACACTTATTTCATACAGTACATAATTATAATAATATCAAGCGCCAGACATCATGATGATTTAAAATTATATCTAATGAATTAATGTCATGAATGTGTATTATTTGAACGAAGCAAGATAGACCTGTCATATTTACTATTAAAACAACCAGCTTAATGTGTAGATTAATTTGATACTTGTTATTAAGTTGTAGGACATTGTGACAGATAGTTATGATTAAATGTATAAAAGCTAAAATCACTTTTGTTAGAACAATGGATGTTCCGAGTAGGACAGTGGACAGGAAGCTCAGGCCAGCCCCTTTGGACGTCCCCAGGGCTGAGCCTGTTCAGCATACATAAAGAGAATAGTGACTCATCGTGAATCCCTCCCCCAGAAACTAGATAACACACTGATCACACAGGAAGGTAGTTCCTGTTTTGGTCTCAGAGTGGCTGTAAGGTCTGAGACGATGATGGACTTGCTGGCAGATCAGTTGCTGTAAGGTCTCAGAGGAAGATGGAGTCCCAGCATTACATTACAGAGAGAGAGAGTGATATGGAAAGACAAATTTATATAACTTAAGGATAATGGTATTGTATCGCTTGCATGTAACTGTATGTAATTGTATGTTTTAACTGCTTACTGTGTGAGTGTAACCATGTAACTATAGGTATACTGTACTTTGTAATATATATTGAATCCATATCCTTTTTAATAACAAATATATACATCAATGAGCTTTGGAACTCAGATAATGTGTGGGTGTATTGTTTTCTCTTATGGGATACCGTGTTTTGCGATGTACAGCGCACTTTTATCGTATATGGTAATAAGATGCGCCTGGCGTCTGCAATATATATTAGAGCGGGCATTTTAAATATTTGTGAGAAATAAATTTGGAATCCTAGCCCAGGGTGGACAAGGCTTTAACGCTCTTGTCCAAGAAGGTGGCGCTACCGTCTCCCGACAAGGCAGCCCTCAAGGATCCTGCTGATCGCAGACAGGAAACTACCTTAAAATCTATTTATACACATATGGGGGCTTTACTCAGACCGGCAATAGCATCGGCATGGGTATGTAGCGCGGTTGCAGCTTAGACAGATACCTTGTCAGCTGACATTGATACCCTAGATAGGGATACCATTTTATTGACCTTAGATCACATTAAAGACGCAGTCTTATATATGAGAGACGCTCAGAGTGACGTTGGGCTGCTAGGTTCAAGAGCCAACGCAATGGCGATTTCTGCTAGGCGAGCCCTGTGGACCAGCCAATGGACGGGTGATGCCGACTCAAAGAAACATATGGAGGTTTTACCTTACAAAGGTGAAGTTTTATTATTTGGGGAAGGTCTCGCGGACCTGGTTTCCACAGCTACCGCGGGTAAATCTACTTTATATAACGTCCTAGTGGATGCTGGGGACTCCGTAAGGACCATGGGGAATAGACGGGCTCCGCAGGAGACTGGGCACTCTAAGAAAGATTTAGTACTACTGGTGTGCACTGGCTCCTCCCTCTATGCCCCTCCTCCAGACCTCAGTTAGAATCTGTGCCCGGACAGAGCTGGGTGCATTTTAGTGAGCTCTCCTGAGCTTGCTAATAAGAAAGTATTTTAGTTAGGTTTTTTTAATTTCAGAGAGCTTCTGCTGGCAACAGACTCTCTGCTACGTGGGACTGAGGGGAGAGAAGCAAACCTACTAACTGCGGCTAGGTTGCACTTCTTAGGCTACTGGACACCATTAGCTCCAGAGGGATCGAACACAGGAACCTAACCTTGGTCGTCCGTTCCCGGAGCCGCGCCGCCGTCCCCCTCGCAGAGCCAGAAGACAGAAGCCGGCGGCTTGAAGCAAGAAGACGTCAAAATCGGCAGCAGAAGACTCCTGTCTTCATATGAGGTAGCGCACAGCACTGCAGCTGTGCGCCATTGCGCCCACACTAACCCACACACTCCGGTCACTGTAGGGTGCAGGGCGCAGGGGGGGGGCGCCCTGGGCACAATTAAGTACCTCCTGGCAAAAGCAGCATATATACAGTTGGACACTGTTATATGCATGAGCCCCCGCCATTAATTTTACACAAAATCGCGGGAGAAGCCCGCCGCTGAGGGGGCGGGGCCTTCTTCCTCAGCACTCACCAGCGCCATTTTCTCTCCACAGCTCCGCTGAGAGGAAGCTCCCCAGGCTCTCCCCTGCAGAAGCACGATAGAAAGGGTGAAAAAGAGAGGGGGGGCATATAAATTTGGCGTAAAAACAATATATACAGCAGCTACTGGGTTAACACTAAGTAACTGTGTGATTCCTGGGTCATATAGCGCTGGGGTGTGTGCTGGCATACTCTCTCTCTGTCTCTCCAAAGGGCCTTGTGGGGGAACTGTCTTCAAATAGAGCATCCCCTGTGTGTGTGGTGTGTCGGTACGTGTGTGTCGATATGTCTGAGGTAAAAGGCTCCCCTAAGGAGGTGATAGAGCAAATATGTGTGTGAGAGGGTGTCTCCGTCGACAACGCCGACACCTGTTTGGATATGTGTAAGTGCTAAGGTGAATTTATTGCACAAAAGATTAGAGAACAGACAGGAAATCTACCCATGTCTGTCCCTATGTCACAGAGACCTTCAGAGTCTCACAATGCTCACTATCCAAAATAATAAACACTGATATCGACACGGAGTTTGACTCCAGTGTCGACTACGATAATGCAAAGTTACAGCCAGAATGGCTGAAAGGTATTCAATATATGATTATTGTAATAAAAGATGATTTGCATATCACTGATGACTCATTTGTCCCTGACACAAGGGTACACATGTTTAAGGGGAAGAAAGCTGAGGTAAATTTCCCTCCTCTCATGAAGAAAAAGAGCGGGAATCTCCAGACAAGAAACTGCAGCTTCCCACAAGGAATTCTCAGGCAGTATCCTTTCCCCACTAGGGCCAGGATGTGATGGGAATCTTCCCCTAGGGTGTCACGTTTGCCCAGACGGTAGCACTAGCTGTTCTCAGGGATCCTGCAGATAGCGTGCACATTCTAGTACACTACTCAGACCGGCGATTGTGTCGGCATGGGTTTATAGCGCTGTGGCAGCGTGGACAGGTACCTTATCAGCAGAGATTGAGACCCTAGTATGCATATAGATATATAAATATGTATATATAGAGATATATATATATTAAAGATGCTGTCTTAAGAGATAGATATATATATATAAAACATGCCCAAAGAGACATGAGTATACTGGGTCCTAGAGTCAAAGCTATGTCGATTTCTGCTTGACGTGTCCTGTAGAATATGCAATGGACAGATGATGCCGACTTAAGAGGCATATGGAAGGCTGAGGATTGTGTGGAGAAGGGTTCTCGGACCTGGTCTCCACAGCTATAGCTGGTAATTCTGATATTTTGCCTTATATTCCTGCACAGCCTAGGAAAGCACGACATTATCAACTGCAGCTTTTCGAATAATGAAACAAGAAAGTCCGAGGTGCGTCCTTTCTTGCCGGAGGCGGGGGCAGAGGAAAGAAGCTGCACAACACAGCTAGTTCCCAGGAACAGAAGTCGTCCCCGGCCTCTACAAAAATCCACCGCATGTCGCTGGGGCTCCACAGGCAGAGCTAGGCCCGGTGGGGGCACGCCTTCGTAAGTTCAGCCACAAGTGGGTTCACTCCCTGTTAGATCCCTGGGCAATAGATATTGTGTCTCAGGGATACAAGCTGGACTTTGAGAAGATGCCCCCTCACCAACGGCCCTGCCGGCTTCCCCCCACGAGAGGGAAACTGTGTTCACTGCAATTCACAAATTGTATCTTCAACGGGTGGTGGTCAAGGTTTCCCTCATTCAACAAGGAGGGGGTTATTATTCAACCATGTAGTAGTCCCGAAACCAGACGGTTCGGTCGGACCCATATTGAATTTAAAATCCCTGAACATATACCTGAAAAGGTTCAAGTTCAAGATGGAATCGCTAAGAGCGGTTATTGCAAGCCTGAAAGGGGGAGATTTTATGGTGACTCGGGACATAAAGGATGCAGACCTTCATGTCCCCATTTATCCACCTCATCAGGCGTACCTCAGAATTGCGGTACGGGATTGTCATTACCAATTTCAGAATTCACCAAGGTAATGGCGGAAATGATGGTGCTCCTGCGGAAGCAAGGTGTCACTATTATCACGTACTTGGACGATCTCCTCATAAAAGCGAGATCAAGAGAGCAGTTGCTGAACAGCGTATCACTTTCTCTGGAAGTGTAACGACAACACGGCTGGATTCTATATATTCCAAAGTCGCAGTTGGTTCTTACAGCTCATCTGCCTCTCCTAGGCATGATCCTAGACACAGACCAGAAAAGGGTTTATCTCCCGATAGAGAGAGCTCAGGAGCTTGTGACACTGGTCAGGAATCTATTAAAACCAAAACAGGTGTCAGTGCATCACTGCACTCGAGTCCTGGGAAGGAGGGTGGCATCATACGAGGCAATTCCCTTCGGCAGGTTCCATACAAGGACCTTCCAATGGGACTTACTGGACAAGTGGTCCGGATCACATCTTCAGATGCATCGGTTAATCACCCTATCCCCCAGAGCCAGGGTGTCTCTCCTGTGGTAGCTGCAGAGTGCTCACCTTCTCGAAGGTCGCAGATTCGGCATTCAGGACTGGGTCCTGGTGACCACGGATGCAAGCCTCCGAGGGTGGGGGGCAGTCACACAGGGAAGAAATCTCCAAGGGCTGTGGTTAAGGCAGGAGACTTGCCTTCACATCAATATCCTGGAACTAAGGGCCATATACAACGCCCTAAGTCAAGCGGAGACCCTGCTTCGCGACCAACCGGTTCTGATTCAATCAGACAATATCACCACAGTGGCTCATGTAAACCGCCAAGGCGGCACAAGGAGCAGGGTGGCGATGGTAGAAGCCACCAGAATTCTTTGCTGGGAGGAGAATCACGTAAGCGCACTGTCAGCAGTGTTCATTCCGGGAGTGGACAACTGGGAAGCAGACTTCCTCAGCAGGCACGACCTCCACCCGGGAGAGTGGGGACTTCATCAAGAAGTCTTTGCGCAGATTGTAGGTCGGTGGGAACTGCCACAGGTGGACATGATGTCATCCCGCCTCAACAAGAAGCTACAGAGGTATTGCGCCAGGTCAAGAGACTCTCAGGCGATAGCTGTAGACGCACTGGTGACACCGTGGATGTTCCAGTCGGTTTATGTGTTTCCTCCTCTTCCTTTCTTATAAGGAAAAGAGGAGTGAGAACAATACTCATTGTTCCGGATTGGCCAAGAAGGACTTGGTATCCAGAGCTGCAAGTAATGCTCACAGAGGACCCATGGCCTCTGCCTCTAGGGCAGGATCTGTTGCAGCAGGGACCTTGTATGTTCCAAGACTTACCGCAGCTGCGTTTGACGGCATGGCGGTTGGACGCCGGATCCTAGTAGAAAAGAGGGATTCCGGATGAGGTTATTCCTACGCTGATAAGGGCTAGGAAGGACGTGACGGCTAAACATTATCACCGTATACGGCGAAAATATGTTGCTGGGTGTGAGGCCAGGAATGCCTCTACAGAGGAATTCCAGCTGGGCCGTTTCCTTCACTTCCTACAGTCGGGAGTGACTTTGGGCCTAGAATTGGGGTCCATTAAGGTCCAGATTTCGGCCCTATCCATTTTCTTTCATAAAAAAAAAAAAATAGCTTCTCTACCTGAAGTTCAGACGTTTGTAAAGGGAGTGCTGCATATTCAGCCCCCTTTTGTGCCACCAGTGGCACCTTGGGATCTTAACGTGTGTTATGCACACCAGTGCCTGCAGGAATGTACTGGTGTTTGAACTGTTATACACACCAGTGCCTGCAGGAATGTACTGGTGTCTGAACAGAGAGGGATGCAAAACAAATGAACTCACAGACAGACTGGGAAATATGACATAACGTACACAGAAGGTGATAGGGTAACAAAACCAACACAGAGTGAACAGAGAAGCCCAGAGGCTAAGAAACTGGGTGTCTCCCTAGTATTAGAAATGCTCAGATGGAAAAAGCAAGATGTTGTGTTTTAATACGTAGAGAACCCGAAATGCTGTTGCTAAGGGCAACAGCAAAACCCTAAAGGGTTACCAACGGGTGTGGCAGTAAACTCCTTGGTCAGAGATGGAATAATAGACACAAGGAGAGTCTCCACAATCCTAATTCTCACTTGCAGGGCCCAGGTTCAGCTTACTGCCACTAAACTGACACATGGACGCCCTGCACAGTGAGAGAGGATTATGCAGGCAGGTCTGAAAGTACAGCCACAAACCTTCTGGGTTCACAGAATAGCAAAAGAACCTCAGCAGGCTAAACGACTGACTCCAGTCTTACTGCTAGGTCTGGATTGGCAGAGTGTAGTACCAAATGCCCAGGCCTATTTGCAGTAAGCAACAACAAAATACAAAGCTACACAGTACTGGCTAACTTTCAGGAACTGACTAACCAACAAAGATTCAGCAGCATCTGCTTAACCTGAGAAGAGGCCTTATAAAGCAGGTGCTGTCCACGCCCCCCTCAGACCTCACAGACTGTGAGCACAAAAACCAGCACCGGATCCCATGCCTGTAACCACTGCACAGCAAAAGACCCGAACCGGAGTATCAGCTGCGCTCAGGTTACTCCGCTAGCACTTGTCTCCCGGTTGCCATGACGACGTGGCAGCACAGGGCAGGAGACCCTAACAGTACCCCCTCTCTGACGAGGGGTCAAAGAACCCCTACCACCGGGTTTATCGGGGAACTGCGAGAAGAAAGAGCGTATCAGTCTGGGGGCATGAAGATCACAACTGCGCACCCACGACCGCTCCTCCGGGCCATACCCCTTCCAGTGCACCAAAAATGACAGCCGACCCCGAACCATCTTGGAGTCAAGAATCCTTTCAACAACAAACTCCCTCTGGCCACGTATCAGAAGAGGGGAAGGTCTTCCTCTGGAAGAAGGATTACTAATCGCCCGTTTTAAAAGGGAACAATGAAATGTTTTATTGATACCCAAAGAACGGGGCAGATCTAACTGAAATGCCACCGGATTGATAACCCTGGTGATCTTATAAGGGCCGATGAACCGGGGGCCTAACTTATGAGATGGCTGTTTCAATTTCAAATTCTTGGTAGACAACCAGACGAAGTCTCCTAATTTGAAGCTGCAGGGTCTTTTCCGCTTATCAAAAACCCTTTTGGTCACTAATGACACAGACACAAGGGCTTTCTTTACTTTCCTCCAAATACCTCTAAGGACCGAAACGACAGAGGAACCACCAGGCGTGGAGTCCAGGGGGTCAAAAGAATTGGCCTTAGGATGATGCCCATACACACAAAGGAAGGGAGAGATCCCTGTAGCAGAGTGAGCCGCGTTGTTATAGGCAAACTCCGCCATTGACAGATGAGCAACCCAGTCAGTCTGACACTTGGAGACATAACACCTGAGGAACTGCTCCAAGGTCTGGTTCACCCTTTCAGTCTGCCCATTAGACTGCGGATGGTAGCCTGACGACAAGCTGACAGAAATCTGGAGATCGGAACAAAATGCCCTCCAGAATTTGGCCACAAACTGGGATCCGCGGTCAGAGACCACATCAAGTGGCAACCCGTGGAGGCGCACAACATGCAGCATAAATAATTCAGACAGGCGTCTGGCCGATGGCAGCCCAACCAGTGGAACGAAGTGCGCCATCTTCGAAAACCTGTCAACGACAACCCAGATGGCTGTCATCCCAGAGGATTTGGGCAAGTCCACAACAAAATCCATTGAAATGTGGGTCCATGGCTTAGATGGAATAGAGAGTGGATGTAATGGGCCAACAGGAACCCCTCTAGGAGTCTTATTTCGGGCACAGATGTCACATGCCCGAACCCACTGATCCATATCCTTAGCCACCGAGGGCCACCACACCGCCCTAGATAGCAACTCCCGAGTTCTGGCAATACCCGGGTGACCTGCCGACTTCTTGGCATGGAATTCCAGGAACACTCGCTGTCTTAACCTAGGAGGCACAAACAAAAGACCTACCGGAAGGTCTGGAGGAGCCTGCTCCTGTGCTCTAAGGACTAATGACAAGAGGTCCTGGGTAATGCCCACTTTAATACATGATGGGGACACAATGGGCAACGGCTCCTCGGTGGTCTCCTGGATTGGAGCAAAACTCCGCGAGAGCGCATCAGCCTTGATGTTTTTTGACATAGGGCGATATGTTATCAAAAAATTAAAGCGAGCAAAAAACAAAGCCCATCGTGCCTGCCTGGCATTGAGACGCTTCGCTGACTCTAAATATGCCAAATTCTTATGGTCGGTGAGAATTGAGACCACAAACTTAGCCCCCTCAAGCCAGTGTCTCCACTCCTCGAGTGCATCCTTAATAGCCAACAATTCCCGGTTACCCACGTCATAATTCATCTCGGCAGGCGAAAATTTACGGGAAAAGTAAGCACAGGGATGAAGGCGATTATCAGACACTCCCATCTGAGAGAGCACTGCCCCAATACCCATCTCAGAGGCATCCACCTCCACCACAAAAGGACGCTCTGGATCTGGGTGTCGCAGCACCTTGGCCGAGACAAATGCCCTTTTGAGACGGGCAAAGACGCTTTGGCCTCACGAGACCAGTGAGCAACATCCGCCCCTTTCTTAGTGAGTACCACCAAGGGCGCCACTATAGACGAAAATCCAGCGATAAATCGTCTATAAAAATTTGCAAAGCCCAGGAAACGCTGAAGCGCCTTCAAACTAGTGGGCTGCACCCAATCCAGGACTGCCTGTACCTTGGAACCCTCCATTTGGAAACCTTCTGGGGAGATAATATATCCTAGAAATGCGATTTGCTGAACTTCAAATTCGCACTTCTCCAGCTTCGCCCCAAGCCGGTGGTCTCTGAGTTTCTGGAGGACTAAGCGTACATGCTTCCGATGTTCCTCCAGGGAATGGGAGAAGATTAGGATGTCATCTAAGTATACAACTAAGAATCTATCCAAATATTCCCTGAGCACATCGTTCATGAAATCCTGGAAGACTGCCGGGGCATTACAGAGCCCAAAAGGCATCACCAAATATTCATAATGCCCTGAGTGGGTATTAAAGGCAGTCTTCCATTCATCCCCCTCTCTTATTCGGATTAGATTGTACGCACCGCGTAGGTCAATCTTAGAAAAAATGGTGGCAGTACGAAGCTGGTCAAACAAGACCGAAATGAGAGGCAGTGGGTATGAGTTTTTAATCGTGATACGGTTCAATTCCCTGAAGTCGATGCAGGGTCGCAATGAACCGTCCTTTTTACCCACGAAGAAGAACCCCGACCCAACTGGAGACTGTGAAGGTCTGATAAATCCTTTAGCCAAGTTCTCCTGAATGTACTCTGCCATAGCCTGAGTCTCAGGACGTGACAGGGAGTACAACCTGCTCTTGGGAAGCTTAGCATTCGGCAACAAATCAATGGCACAGTTATAGGGGCGATGGGGAGGTAGTACCTCTGCAACTTTTTTGGAGAACACGTCCGCAAAATCTGCATAACACCCTGGCAATCCTGGCAAACTTAGCTGCGAGAGCCTGACTGGAAGGCTCAAGCAACTCCTGAAACAATCAGTACCCCAACTAAGAATCTCCCCAGAGACCCAGTCAAATTGAGGATTGTGGACCCTTAACCAGGGTAACCCCAACACCAATGGGGCAAAAGTACAGACAGTCACATAAAAGGACAATTTTTCAGAGTGTGTGGCTCCAATAAACAAAGAAATCTGGCTAGTGCAAGAGGTAATTTTACCCTGGGATAATGGTTCCCCGTTTAACCCACAAATCTCAATTTCCGATGCCAAGGGTACTAAGGAAACAGAGTGTTTCAGGGCGAATTGGCGGTCCATAAAAACCCCGTCGGCCCCACTGTCCACAAAGGCCTCAGTCTTGACAGTTTGACCGAGGATCTTCAAGGTCACCGGAATGATAAAAGTCTTCTTGGGAAATTCTGACTTCTGGCCTGACAGGATATTTCCCATCACCCTCAGGCCCTGAAGTTTTCCGGCTTTTCTGGGCATGATACTACCACATGACCCTTATTCCCACAGTACAAACACAACCCCTGCTGTCTCCTCCGCGTCTTCTCACGCGAGGAGAGGCGGGTAGCCCCAATCTGCATAGGCTCCTCGGAAAATTCCTCAGAGTCTGAGGTTCCCTTGGGAAAGAAGGAAACCTCGGTCTCCCTTTCAAGCCTACGCTCTCTCAGCCGTCTATCCACCCGGATGGATAACTGCATGAGCTGATCCAAGCTATCAGGCAAGGGATATTGTACCAGTTGGTCTTTTATCTGGTTAGAAAGACCTCTTCGGTACTGGTGTCTCAGGGCTGGGTCATTCCACTGGGTATCATGGGCCAACCTCCGAAACTCCGTACAGTAAACCTCAACTGGCCTTCGCCCTTGCTTAAGGATCGAAATCTGAGCCTCGGCTGAGGCCGTCTTGTCAGGGTCATCATACAACATGCCCAGTGCCGTAAAAAAAGCATCAACACTTTTAAGCGACGGACAGTCAGGCTGCAACCCATATGCCCAGACCTGTGGGTCTCCTTGTAGCAAGGAAATCACTATGCCCAGCCGCTGAATCTCTGACCCAGAAGACTGAGGCCTAAGCTGGAAATATAACTTGCAGCTCTCCTTGAAACAAAAGAACTGCGAGCGATCTCCAGAAAAACGATCCGGAAGATTTACTTTCGGCTCCTTAACCCCTGAAGGTGCTGCTGCTGCGGGAGCTCCGCCAGCGGCCTGGGAGGTGTGCATTTTAATGGACAAATCATTAAATTGACGAGTCAGGACCTGCACCTGATCGACCACCTGTTGCAACGTATTTTGAGGGGTATGCTCCATATTCCCACAAAATTTCAACAGGAGTATTGGGCTGCTGAATATGTTATGCACACCAGTGCCTGCAGGAATGTACTGGTGTTTGAACTGTTATACACACCAGTGCCTGCAGGAATGTACTGGTGTCTGAACAGAGAGGGATGCAAAACAAATTAACTCACAGACAGACTGGGAAATATGACATAACGTACACAGAAGGTGATAGGGTAACAAAACCAACACAGAGTGAACAGAGAAGCCCAGAGGCTAAGAAACTGGGTGTCTCCCTAGTATTAGAAATGCTCAGATGGAAAAAGCAAGATGTTGTGTTTTAATACGTAGAGAACCCGAAATGCTGTTGCTAAGGGCAACAGCAAAACCCTAAAGGGTTACCAACGGGTGTGGCAGTAAACTCCTTGGTCAGAGATGGAATAATAGACACAAGGAGAGTCTCCACAATCCTAATTCTCACTTGCAGGGCCCAGGTTCAGCTTACTGCCACTAAACTGACACATGGACGCCCTGCACAGTGAGAGAGGATTATGCAGGCAGGTCTGAAAGTACAGCCACAAACCTGCTGGGTTCACAGAATAGCAAAAGAACCTCAGCAGGCTAAACGACTGACTCCAGTCTTACTGCTAGGTCTGGATTGGCAGAGTGTAGTACCAAATGCCCAGGCCTATTTGCAGTAAGCAACAACAAAATACAAAGCTACACAGTACTGGCTAACTTTCAGGAACTGACTAACCCACAAAGATTCAGCAGCATCTGCTTAACCTGAGAAGAGGCCTTATAAAGCAGGTGCTGTCCACGCCCCCCTCAGACCTCACAGACTGTGAGCACAAAAACCAGCACCGGATCCCATGCCTGTAACCACTGCACAGCAAAAGACCCGAACCGGAGTATCAGCTGCGCTCAGGTTACTCCGCTAGCACTTGTCTCCCGGTTGCCATGACGACGTGGCAGCACAGGGCAGGAGACCCTAACAACGTGGTGTTGAGTTTCCTGAAATCTCACTGGTTTGTGCCGCTTAAGACCGTGGAGTTAAAATATCTCACGTGGAAAGTGGTCATGCTCTTGGCCTTAGCTTCAGCTAGGCGTGTGTCAGAATTGGCGGCTTTGTCATGTAAAAGCCCCTATCTGGTTTTCCATATGGACAGGGCAGAATTACGGACTCGTCCGCAATTTCTGCCAAAGGTGGTGTCATCTTTTCATGTGAACCAACCTATTGTGGTGCCTGCGGCTACTCGTGACTTGGAGGATTCCAAGTTACTAGATGTAGTCAGGGCTTTGAAGATTTATGTAGCCAGATCGGCTGGAATCAGGAAACCTGACTCGCTGTTTATCCTGTATGCATCCAACAAGCTGGGTGCTCCTGCTTCAAAGCAAACTATTGCTCGCTGGATCTGTAACACGATTCAGCAGGCTCATTCTGCGGCTGGCTTGCCGCCTGCAAAATCAGTAAAAGCCCATTCCACAAGGAAGGTGGGCTCTTCTTGGGCGGCTGCCCGAGGGGTCTCGGCATTACAGCTTTGCCGAGCAGCTACTTGGTCGGGTTCAAACACTTTTGCAAAGTTCTACAAGTTTGATACCCTGGCTGAGGAGGACCTTGTGTTTGCTCATTCGGTGCTGCAGAGTCATCCGCACTCTCCCGCCCGTTTGGGAGCTTTGGTATAAACCCCATGGTTCTTACGGAGTCCCCAGCATCCACTAGGACGTTAGAGAAAATAAGATTTTACTCACCGGTAAATCTATTTCTCGTAGTCCGTAGTGGATGCTGGGCGCCCGTCCCAAGTGCGGACTTCTTCTGCAATACTTGTATATAGTTATTGCTTAAATAAGGGTTATGTTATGGTTGCATTGGGTTTGTCTGATGCTCTGTTGTTGTTCATACTGTTGACTGGGTATGTTATCACAAGTTATACGGTGTGATTGGTGTGGCTGGTATGAGTCTTAACCTGGATTCCAAAATCCTTTCCTTGTAATGTCAGCTCTTCTGGGCACAGTTTCCTTAACTGAGGTCTGGAGGAGGGGCATAGAGGGAGGAGCCAGTGCACACCAGTAGTACTAAATCTTTCTTAGAGTGCCCAGTCTCCTGCGGAGCCCTTCTATTCCCCATGGTCCTTACGGAGTCCCCAGCATCCACTATGGACTACGAGAAATAGATTTTCCGGTGAGTAAAATCTTATTTTTTTGCCTTTTGTTCCCCCACAGCAAAAGAAAACTCCACAATATCAGATGCAATCAGACGCATAAGTCCAGAAGAGGTCGGGGCTCATCCTTCCTCGCCAGAGGTAAGGGTAGAGGGAAAAGAGGGAAAAGAACGCCTGCTTCGGCTAGCTCCCAGGAACAGAAGTCCTCCTCGGCTTCTACTAAATCCACCGCATGACGCTGGGACTCCACTGAGGGAGTCCGCACCGGTGGGGGCACGTCTTCGACTCTTCAGCCAGATCTGGCTTCTGTCAGACGTGGATCCTTGGGTGATGGAAATTGTATCCCAAGGCTACAAACTAGAATTCGAAGAGGTGCCCCCTCGCCGATTTTTCAAATCGGCCTTGCCAGCTTCTCCCCCAGAGAGGGAAGTAGTGTTAGCTGCAATTCAAAAGCTGTGTCAACAGCAAGTGATTGTCACAGTTCCCCTAGTCCAACACGGAAAAGGGTACTATTCAACCCTGTTCGTGGTCCCAAAGCCGGATGGCTCGGTCAGACCCATTTTAAATCTGAAATCCCTAAACCTGTACTTGAAAAGGTTCAAATTCAAGATGGAATCACTCCGGGCAGTGATCTCCAGTCTGGAAGGGGGGGATTTTATGGTGTCACTGGACATAAAGGATGCATACCTTCATGTCCCCATATATCCTCCTCATCAGGAGTACCAGAGATTCGCTGTACAGGACTGTCATTACCAGTTTCAGACGTTGCCGTTTGGGCTTTCCACGGCCCCGAGGATTTTCACCAAGGTGATGGCGGAGATGATGGTGCTCCTGCACAAGCATGGAGTCACAATTATCCCATACTTGGACGATCTCCTGATAAAAGCGAGATCAAGGGAGAAATTGCTGAGCAGTGTGGCGCTCTCCCTGAGAGTGCTACAACAGCACGGTTGGATTCTAAATCTGCCAAAGTCGCAATTGATTCCAACGACTCGACTATCATTCCTAGGCATGATTCTGGACACGGAACAGAAGAGGGTTTTTCTCCCAATGGAAAAGCCCAGGACCTCAAGAACATGGTCAGAGACCTGCTAAAACTAAAAAGAGTTTCGGTTCATAAATGCACTTGAGTTCTGGGAAAAATGGTGGCAGCCTACGAGGCCATCCCCTTCGGCAGTTTTCATGCGAGGACATTTCAGTGGGACCTTCTGGACAAGTGGTCGGGGTCCCATTTACAAATACATCAGAAGATAAGCCTGTCCCCCAGGGCCAGGGTGTCTCTCCTGTGGTGGCTGCAAAGTGCTCACCTTCTAGAGGGTCGCAGATTCGGCATTCAAGACTGGGTTCTGATAACCACGGACGCGAGCCTCCGAGGATGTGGAGCAGTCACACAAGGAAGGAATTTTCAGGGACTGTGGTCAAGCCAGGAGGCTTGTCTACACATCAACATACTGGAATTAAGGGGCATATACAACGGCCTACGACAAGCGGAGAATCTTCTTCGCGACCTACCGGTTCTGATTCAATCAGACGTCACAGCCATGGCTAATGTAAACCGCCAAGGTGGGACAAGGAGCAGAGTGGCAATGGCGGAAGCCACCAGGATTCTGCGCTGGGCATAAAATCACGTAAGCGCTCTGTCAGCGGTATTCATTCCGGGAGTGGACAACTGGGAAGCAGACTTCCTCAGCAGACACGATCTCCATCCAGGAGAGTGGGGACTTCATCAAGAAGTCTTTGCAGAGATAACAAGTCTTTGGGGTCTTCCTCAAATAGACATGATGGCATCACGCCTCAACAAGAAGCTTCGGAGGCATTGTGCCAGGTCAAGGGACCCTCAGACAGTAGCGGTGGACGCCCTGGTGACACCATGGGTGTTTCAGTCGGTCTATGTGTTCCCTCCTCTTCCTCTCATCTCAAAAATATTGAGAATCATAAGATGAAAAAGAGTACAGACAATACTCATTGTCCCAGATTGGCCTCGAAGGGCCTGGTATTCAGATCTTCAGGAGATGCTCACAGAAGATCCGTGGCCTCTTCCTCTCAGGGAGGACCTGTTGCAGCAGGAACCCTGCGTGTTCCAAAACTTACCGCGGTTACGTTTGACGGCATGGCGGTTGAACACCAAATCCTAGCGGGGAAGGGTATTCCGGAAAAAGTCACCCCTACTCTGATAAAGGCTAGGAAGGAAGTGACGGCGAAACATTATCACCGTATCTGGAGGAATTATGTATCTTGGTGTGAAGCCAAGAATGCTCCTAAGGAAGGTTTCCACTTGGGCCATTTTCTCCACTTTCTACAGACAGGAGTGGATATGGGCCTAAAGCTAGGCTCCATTAAGGTACAGATTTCGGCCCTATCTATATTCTTCCAGAAGGAATTGGCTTCTCTCCCAGAAGTCCAAACTTTTGTAAAGGGAGTGCTACACATCCAACCTCCTTTTGTGCCCCCAGTGGCACCATGGGACCTTATACATAGAATTTGAAACATAGAATTTGACGGCAGATAAGAACACTTGGCCCATCTGGTCTGCCCCTTTAACGTGGTGTTACAGTTCCTAAAATCTCACTGGTTTGAACCTCTTCAAACAGTTGAATTAAAGTTTCTCACTTGGAAAGTGGTCATGTTGTTGGCCTTGGCATCTGCAAGGCGGGTGTCCGAATTGGCGGTCTTATCTCATAAGAGCCCCTATCTCATTTTCCATGAGGATAGAGCAGAGTTGAGGACTCGTCCTCAATTTTTGCCTAAGGTGGTGTCATCGTTTCATATGAACCAACCTATTGTGGTGCCTGTGGCTACGGGAGACTTGGAGGATTCCAAATCCCTTGATGTAGTCAGGGCCTTAAAAATTTACGTAGCCAGGACGGCTCAGGTTAGGAAAACAGAGGCACTGTTTGTCCTGTATGCAGCCAACAAGGTTGGCACTCCTGCTTCTAAGCAGACTATTGCTCGCTGGATCTCTAACACGATTCAGCAGGCTCATTCTACGTCTGGATTGCCGTTACCAAATTCAGTAAAGGCCCATTCCACTAGGAAGGTGGACTCTTCTTGGGCGGCTGCCCGGGGCGTCTCGGCCTTACAGCTTGCCGAGCAGCTACTTGGTTGGGTTGAAACACTTTTGCAAAATTCTACAAGTTTGATACCCTGGCTGAAGAGGACCTCATGTTTGCTCAATCGGTGCTGCAGAGTCATCCGCACTTCCCGCCCGGTTTGGAGCTTTGGTATAATCCCCATGGACCTTACGGAGTCCCCAGCATACTCTAGGACGTAAGAGAAAATAAGATTTTAAACCTACCGGTAAATCTTTTTCTCCTAGTCCGTAGAGGATGCTGGGCGCCCGTCCCAGTGCGGACATATTTCTGCATGACTTGTATATAGTTATTGCTTACATAAGGGTTATGTTACAGTTAAGATCAGTCGTTGGCTGATACTGTTTTGTTCATACTGTTAACTGGTTGCGTATATTCCAGGTTATACGGTGTGGATGGTGTGGGCTGGTATGAATCTTGCCCTTGGATTAACAAAAATCCTTTCCTCGTACTGTCCGTCTCCTCTGGGCACAGTTTCTCTAACTGAGGTCTGGAGGAGGGGCATAGAGGGAGGAGGCAGTGCACACCCATTCTAAAGTTCTTTATAGTGCCCATGTCTCCTGCGGAGCCCGTCTATCCCCATGGTCCTTACGGAGTCCCCAGCATCCTCTACGGACTTGGAGAAAAAATAAGAATTTACTTACCGATAATTCTATTTCTCGTAGTCCGTAGTGGATGCTGGGAACTCCGTAAGGACCATGGGGAATAGCGGCTCCGCAGGAGACTGGGCACATCTAAAGAAAGCTTTAGGACTATCTGGTGTGCACTGGCTCCTCCCCCTATGACCCTCCTCCAAGCCTCAGTTAGGATACTGTGCCCGGACGAGCGTACACAATAAGAAAGGATTTTGAATCCCGGGTAAGACTCATACCAGCCACAACCAATCACACCGTACAACTTGTGATATGAAACCCAGTTAACAGCATGATAACAGAGGAGCCTCTGAATAGATGGCTCACAACAAGAACCCGATTAGTTAACAATAACTATGTACAAGTATTGCAGACAATCCGCACTTGGGATGGGCGCCCAGCATCCACTACGGACTACGAGAAATAGAATTATCGGTAAGTAAATTCTTATTTTCTCTGACGTCCTAGTGGATGCTGGGAACTCCGTAAGGACCATGGGGATTATACCAAAGCTCCCAAACGGGCGGGAGAGTGCGGATGACTCTGCAGCACCGAATGAGAGAACTCCAGGTCCTCCTCAGCCAGGGTATCAAATTCGTAGAATTTTGCAAACGTGTTTGCCCCTGACCAGGTAGCTGCTCGGCAAAGTTGTAAAGCCGAGACCCCTCGGGCAGCCGCCCAAGATGAGCCCACCGTCCTTGTGGAATGGGCTTTTATTGATTTAGGCTGCGGTAATCCTACCGCAGAATGCGCCAGCTGAATAGTGCTACAAATCCAGCGCACAATAGACTGCTTAGAAGCAGGAGCACCCAGCTTGTTGGGTGCCATCAGGATAAACAGCGAGTCAGTTTTCCTGACTCCAGCCGTCCTGGAAAAATAAAATTTTCAGGGCCCTGACTACGTCCAGCAACTTGGAATCCTCCAAGTCCCCAGTAGCCGCAGGCACCACAATAGGTTGGTTCAAGTGAAAACCTGAGACCACCTTCGGGAGAAACTGAGGACGATTCCTCAACTCTGCCCTATCCATACAGAAAATCAGATAAGGCCTGTTACATGACAAAGCCGCCAATTCTGACACACGCCTGGCCAAGGCCAAGGCCAACAGCATGACCACTTTCCACGCGAGATACTTTAGCTCCATGGTTTTAAGTGGCTCAACCAATGCGACTTTAGGAAATCCAACACCACGTTGAGATCCGAAAAGTGCCACAGGAGGCACAAAAGGAGGCTGAATATGTAGTACTCCTTTAACCAAAGTCTGAACTTCAGGCAGTGAAGCCAGTTCTTTCTGGAAGAAAATCGACAGAGCCGAAATCTGGACCTTGGTGGACCCCAATTTGAGGCCCAAACGTCACCCCTGCTTGCAGGAAGTGCAGGAATCGACATAGTTGAAATTCCTCCATCGGGGCCTTCATGGCCTCCCACCAAGCAACAAATTTTCGCCAAACGCGGCGATGGGCGATAATGTCTTGCGGTGACATCCTTCCTGGCTATGATCAGGGTAGGGATGACTTCCTTCGGAATACCCTTTTCCTTTAGGATCCGGTGTTCTACCGCCATGCCGGCAAACGCAGCCGCGGTAAGTCTTGGAACAGACAGGGTCCCTGCTGCAGCAGGTCTTGTCTGAGCGGCAGAGGCCAAGGGTCCTCTGCCAGCATCTCTTGAAGTTCCGGGTACCTAGCTCTTCATGGCCAATCCGGAACCCCGAGTATGGTTTTCACTCCTCGCCTTCTTATTATTCTCAGTACCTTGGGTATGAGAGGTAGAGGAGGAGACACATAAACCGACTGGTACACCCACGGTGTCACTAGAGCGTTCCCAGCGATCGCCTGAGGGTCCCTTGACCTGGCGCAATATCTTTTCAACTTCTTGTTGAGGCGGGACGCCATCATATCCACCCGTGGTCATTCCCAACGGTTTACCCGCATTTGGAAAACTTCTGGATGAAGTCCCCATTCTCCTGGGTGTAGGTCGCCCATCGGAGAATCCTTGTGGCTTCTGCCATCGCCATCCTGCTTCTTGTGCCGCCCTGTCTGTTTACATGGGCGACCGCCGTGATGTCGTCTGATTGGATCAGTACCGGCTGGTTCTGAAGCAGGGGCCTTGCTTGGCTTAGGGCATTGTAAATGGCCCTTAGCTGCAGAATATTTATGTGAAGCGAAATCTCCTTGGAAATTTCTTCCCTGTGTGACTGCACCCCAGCCCCGAAGGCTGGCATCCGTGGTCACCAGGACCCAGTCCTGTATTCCGAATCTGCGGCCCACTAGTAGATGAGCCCTCTGCAGCCACCACAGCAGCGACACCCTGTTTCTTGCTGACAGGGTTATCCGCTGTTGTATCTGTACATGGGACCCGGACCATTAGTCCCACAGGTCCCACTGGAACGTACTTGCGTGGAGTCTTCCGAATGGAATTATGCTTCGTACGAGGCTACCATTTTTCCCAGGACTCGTGTGCATTGATGTACCGACACCTGTCCTGGTTTTAGGATGTCTCTGACTAGAGATGACAACTCCTCTGCTTTTTCCACTGGAAGAAACACTCTTTTCTGGTCTGCGTTCAGAAACATTCCCAGGAACAGAAGACGTGTCGTCGGGACCAGCTGTGACTTTGGAATATTGAGAATCCAGTCGTGCTGTTGTAGCACTTCCCGCGAGAGTGCTACCCCCACTACCAACTGTTCTTTGGACCTCGCCTTTATCAGAAGATCGTCCAAGTACGGGATAATAAAAACGTCCTTCTTGCGAAGGAGTATCATCACTTCGGCCATTACCTAGGTAAAGAACTTCGGTGCCGTGGACAACTCCAACGGCCGCGTCTGGAACTGATAGTGACAGTCCTGTACCACATATCTGAGGTACTCCTGGTGAGGGGGGTAAATGGGGACATGCAGGTACGCATCCTTGATGTCCAGAGAGACCCTGTAATCCCCCTCGTCCAGGCTCGTAATAACCGCCCTGAGCGATTCCATCTTGAACTTGAATCTTCTGATATAAAAGTTCAAGTATTTTAATTTCAAGATGGGTCTCACCGAACCGTTGCGGTACCACAACCACTGTGGAATAGTAACCCCTTCCTTGCTGAAGGAGGGGCACCTTGACAATCACTTGTTGTGATTATAGTGTTGAATATCCACCAACACCGTCTCCCTGGCAGAGGGAGGTGCCGGTAAGGCAGATTTTAGGAAACGGCGGGGGGAAGAACGTCTCGAACTCCAGCCTGTACCCCTGAGATACTACTTGAAGGACCCAGGGATCCATGTGAGAGAGCCCACTGTCCGCTGAAATATCTGAGACGGGCCCCCACCGTACCCGGGTCCGCCTGAGCTGCCCCAGCACCATGCTGTGGACCTACCGGACGCAGGGAGGACTTCTGCTCTTGGGAACTAGCTGTGTGTTGCAGCTTTTTCCTCTACCTTTGCCTATCGGCAGAAAGGATGAGCCTCTAGCCCTCTTGCTTTTCTGGGGCCGAAAGGACTGTACTTGATGATACGGTGCTTTCTTTTGTTGTGGGGTAGCCTGTGGCAAAAAAATTAATTTCCCAGCAGTAGCTGTGGAAACGAGGTCTGAAAAACTATCCCCAAACAGTTTTACCCCCTTATAGGGCAACATCCATGTGCCGATTTGAGTCGGCATCACCTGACCATTGCCAAGTCCATAACCCCCGTCTGGCGGCAATGGACCTAGCGCTTATTTTTGATGCCAGCCGGCAAATATCCCTCTGTGCATCACGCATGTATCAGACCACGTCTTTTATATGCTCTATTTTCAGCAAAATATTGTCCCTATCCATAGTTATTTTCCGACAGGGAATCTGACCACGCAGCGGGAGCACTGCACATCCATGCCGAAGCAACGGCTGGTCGCAATATAATGTCCCTAGTGTGTGACCATATCTTATAGGGTAACCTCCTGCTTTCTATCAGCAGGTTCCTTCAGGGCGGCCGTACCCGGAGACGGTAGTGCCACCTTTTCTGATAAGCGTGTAAGCGCTGTATCTACCCTATGGGGTGTTTCCCCGCGTGACCTATCCTCTGGCGGGAAAGGGTACGCTGCCAATAACCGTTGTAGAAATTATCAATTTCTTACCGGGGAAAGACAACTCTTCCTCACACACCTCATTTAATTTCTCAGATGCAGGAAAAACTACTAATAGTTTTCTCTCACCAAACACAATACCCTTTTATGTGGTACCTGGGGTATAATCATAAATGTGTAATACATTTTTCATTGTCTCAATCCTGTAACGGGTGGACCTATTTGGAGGGTACACCAGTCTCATCGATGTCGACACTGGAGTCAGTATCCTTGTCGACATCTGTGTCTGTTATCTGAGGTAGCGGGCGATTTTAGAGCCCCCCATGACATTTGAGACGCTGGAACAGGCACAAGCTGAGTAGCCGGCTGTTCCGTGTCGTCGACCTTTTATGTAAGGAGTTGACACTTTCACGTAATCCTTCCATAAATTCAACCACACCGGTGTCGACCCCGCAGGGGGTGACAACATATTTACAGGCATTCGCTCCGCCTCCACCTCATTATCCTACCTGTCGACACAACCGTACCGACACACAGCACACACACAGGGAATGCTCTGATAGAGGACAGGACCCCACAAAGCCCTTTGGGGAGACAGAGGGAGAGTATGCCAGCACACACCAGGGCGCTATATATCACAGGGATAGCACCTATAAAAAAGTGTTTTCCCTTATAGCTGCATATATATTGTATACTGCGCCTAAATTGTGCCCCCCCCCCCTCTCTTTTTAACCCTTTCTGTAGTGTATTAACTGCAGGGGAGAGCCAGGGAGCTTCCCTCCAATGGAGCTGTGAGGGAAAAATGGCGCCAGTGTGCTGAGGAGATAGGCTCCGCCCCTTTTTCGCTGACTTTTCTCCCGCATTTTTATGGAATCTGGCAGGGGTTAATATACATCCATATAGCCCTGGGGGTTATATGTGATGTATTTTTGCCAGCCAAGGTGTTTATATTGCTGCTCAGGGCGCCCCCCCCAGCGCCCTGCACCCTCAGTGACCGGAGTGTGTGGTGTGCATGAGGAGCAATGGCGCACAGCTGCAGTGCTGTGCGCTACCTTGGTGAAGACTGATGTCTTCTGCCGCCGATTTTCCGGACCTCTTCTTGCTTCTGGCTCTGTAAGGGGGCCGGCGGCGCGGCTCTGGGACCGGACTCCGAGGCTGGGCCTGTGTTCGGTCCCTCTGGAGCTAATGGTGTCCAGTAGCCTAAGAAGCCCAAGCTGGCTGCAAGCAGGCAGGTTCGCTTCTTCTCCCCTTAGTCCCTCGATGCAGTGAGCCTGTTGCCAGCAGGTCTCACTGAAAATAAAAAACCTAAAACTAACTTTTTCTAAGAAGCTCAGAATAGCCTCCTAGATTGCACCCTGCTCGGTCGGGCACAAAAATCTAACTGAGGCTTGGAGGAGGGTCATAGGGGGAGGAGCCAGTGCACACCAGATAGTCCTAAAGCTTTCTTTAGATGTGCCCAGTCTCCTGCGGAGCCGCTATTCCCCATGGTCCTTACGGAGTTCCCAGCATCCACTAGGACGTCAGAGAAAGATTTACCGGTAGGTTTAAAATCTTATTATCGTTAGTGGGTTGGCGGATGTGTACACCCGATATGTCTGTGAACGACATCATTCACAGACATATCGCGTTGGCCTTGCAGCACAGTACTTGCTTTCTGTCCATACACAAGCTGCAGGGACTGACATCACAGCTGGACGGGCAAATTCAAATGTCCACCTAGCTGTGATGTCTGCAAAGACATATCGAGCAGCCAACCAATAGATTCATTGGCACGATCCATTACCCATCTGAAGACTGATATCTATGCTTGTTTGCATGTTTTCACGCTTCACATCCTCCTGATCTGGGCATAATAAAGTACAGGCAACGCAGAGTCGTATGCATTTCAATAAAAAAATCTCCACCTGCTACTGAAGGGGGGTAACTAGGCTATAATGGGTCATTCTCACTTAGCCCAATGTTAGACAGATTGTGTAGACAGAATTGCATGCTAAAGAGAGTAGGACGGAAGCAAAGATACACCTCTTTCCTAGCATATCATTTGCACATAGGGCTGTTACCAGTTGAGATCTGATAATGATGGTTATCAAACTAAGCATACGGATAGGGGCAGTCACTCCAAAAGACGTGTACAACTCTGCATACTGGTGAATATATAAACATGTGGGAGAGTGGGGTCAGGACTGTCTTGTGTCATACCTTTGCAATCATTACTCTGGGGTCATGTCCAGCACTCCATGAACTGCTGGGTTACCCCCAGGATAATCCCTCCACACACGATGTATGAAAATGCTGTTCGTATGTACATGATATCTTTTCACCAGTGAGAAAGTGGTTCTCCATCCTCCCCCACCTGGTGGGATTGTCCCTCGAAAAGTGGGACAATTTATGGTTGGTTATGTATACATATAGTAAACCATCCTATACAACAGTAAAATATCTGATCACTGCTGTGCGTTTTCGCACAGCGGACGATCAGGTCTTAACTGCGCATGCATATGCACTGCAAATGCACACACTTGTCGGACAACAACAACGGGCATCGCCAATCTGCGAGGAGATGGTGCGAAAAATCTGTTCGCACAGGCGTTCGCAAGGTGATTGACAGGAAGAGGCCATTTGTGGGTGGCAACTGACCATTTACAGGGAGTGTCCGGAAAAACGCAGGCGTGCCCAAGCATTTTCAGGGAGGGTGTCTAACCCGGCTCCAGCCCCGGTCAGCCTGTTCTCATCGCACTGGAGCAGTAAGTCCTGGGCTGGGCAGAGACTGCAGAAAGTGGATTTTCGCAGCTCGGCATACACATGCGATCGCACACTTGCACGGCGAATTTACACTCCCCCTGGAGGCGACGACTATCTGATCGCAGGACAGCAAAATTAGCAGCCCAGCGCTCAGAACTGAATTACACCCTTATTCTGTACTTTGCAAGAATAAGAATAAAAGCAAGAGTAGCCAATGCAAGACTGCAGAGAGGTCACACAGCAATTGTAGGATGAAGTGGAGGGAATTCTGCACCACATGCTCTAACTCCTTTCTATGTAGGCTCTGGACTAGGTAAGTAGGCTATTGTTACTAAAGGTTTCGATATTAGGAAGTGAGTATGGACCTGTAAAGTTCGAGTGGCACTTGGGAAGGTCTGGGCGGCATGTGGGAATGTCTGAGAGCATGTGAGGTAATGGGGGGCATTTGCACAGGTCTCATTGGTAAATGAAAGGCATATTGAGAGGTTAGAGGGCAAATGGTGAGGTCTGGGTAGCATGTGGGATAGTTTTGAGTACATGTCAAATCTGAGGGCATGTGGGAATCAATGGTGTGGGAGTGCCAACATTGTTTATGGGCTGCTTCTAGGGCAGTGCTGGCTAACCTTGACACTCCAGCTGTTGTTGAACTACATATCCCAGCATGCCCTGCTACAGTTTTGTTATTTGGCCATGCTAAAACTGATGCAGGGCATGCTGGGATGTGTAGTTCAACAACAGCTGGAGTGTCAAGGTTAGCCATCACTGTTCTAGGGACTGGGTAAAAACCGGAATCGTCTGACCCCGGCACGCTGGACCAGACTGGTTTCCTGCAGCAAACTCTGTCATTCTAGTGCTTGTAGTGCTCGTCCCCGTCCATCCACGTCCAGGGGGTGTCCTGCCTGGGGGTGGGAGTCTGTGACAGCTGTGAATGGGGGGTCTGGGAGGGAGAGATTACAGCCTTCCCATATAGTATGGACCGTTCTGGTTATTACCCCATCACCGGACCACATGGGGAGGTTGTATTATACAGAATTAGAGTTTGTTGCAGGGAGCCGGTCTGGTCCAGCGTTTCGGGGTCCACACTGTAACAGTTTTTACCTAATCCACTGTCTATAACTACTGAAATGACGGATAATGTGCAGTGCTATTAAAGGGTGTAGTATAACACATGTGGCCCTTAAAGTATCTCAAGTTGGCAACCACCGCCATACACACTTAATGGTCTATGTTCCTGGGGCAGAGGAATACTCCTGAAGTGATAAACTCACATAATGTATGTTTATTTCAAGACTACAATTCATTTGAATTGGTGGTGAGCACACTATACAAAGCTTTCTCACCATTTAGGCAAAATCACATACAGAATTTATTTATTTATTTATTTATTAACAGTTTCTTATATAGTGCAGCAAATTCCGTTGTGCTTTACAACTGGACACAATTAGAAGACAAAACAAACAGTCATAGAGGTAGGAGGGCCCTGCTCGCAAGCTTACAATCTATAGGGAAATAGGCATTGATACACAAGGATAGATGCTATCTATTACATAGTTGTCCACCAGATTGCAAAGGTTCTTGGTGGGCTGCATGATATCATATCACTGCAGTGATAGACCAGGGTCAGGAGGACGGGAGCGTGAAGAAAGAAAATACGTGAGGGATATGTGTGTACTGTACTGTGGGGATATCATTGGATAGGAAAGCTATGAAGGTAATGTGATCGGTTCTGGAATTTGATAAGCTTGTCTGAATAGGTGAGTTTTCAGGGAAAACTTGAAGGTTTGAAGACTAGAGGAGAGTCTTATTGTACGTGGTAGGGCATTCCACAGAGTGGGTGCAGCCCGCAGAAAGTCCTGCAATCGTGCATGGGAGCAAGTAATGAGTGTGGATGAGAGACGTAGATCTTGTGAAGAGCGAAGGGGCCGGGTTGGGAGATATTTTGAGATAAGTGAAGAGATGTATGTTGGTGTACATAAAGCAGGGCCGTCTTTTCGTATGGGCTCAATGGGCTCTTGCCCAAGGGCCCCAGAAGTATAAGGGCCCTAGGCTGATAGCTGAGGGTCCACTCTTTCCAGGGGTACCAGATTTTTGAAAATCGGCCCTGGGGAACCGGAGATATCCAACTTGAAAGCAGTGGTCCCCATTCAAGCCTATTAAGTGCTCTTCCCAGCCGGATATCTCAGATTCTGTCTGACTTGGAGTTTTTCTGAGTGTATACGCCAAAAGCTGGGACTCTCCCCTTTCGGTGGACACTGGCATCTTGTCTCTACTATGCCCAGAACCAGAGATATCAGCATTCAAGCAGCTGGTCCCTGCTCCAGCTCCACACGCCTGGTATGCAGTTTTAGATTTTCATTGGTGGATTGCTCTGGCTCCTAATCTCTGATCCCCAAGTCCACATGACCTCCTGAAAGGTGGGACTCTCTAGATTTTTATCGCATTCAAAGCTAAGAAATTTATGTACAGAAACTTGAGATATCTGCAGTCAAGCAAGTGGCCATCCCACTGGAAAATGATAAATATTAAGCCCACTCTACTATCCACCACTCCCCTAAGTATTAAACATCCCCTACCACCCTGGAAGTCATGTACCAGGGCTTCTTCATTCAGCCCAATGCCCCTTCCTACAGTTTAGCTCCATCTGTGCAGTAAAGGAGTAATTAGCATAAATTACTGCTCCAGGTCCTACATGCTGAGCAAAAGATAGAACACCCCCTACCGCCCGCGGGACATCAAAGCTGCTGCTGATAGCACCCTCCACCCCTACCGCTGGAGGATGGGTAGGGGGCCCAGCAGGGGCGGATCCAGAAGAAAATGATAGGGGGGGCACCATGGAAGGGGCAAGTACATTTGCGTGCGGCTTCGGTGCATGTGAGGTGGCACTTCTTATACAATGCCCACAGTTGTAGCCCTCATTATGCAATGTCCACTGTACTGGTAGTGCCCCTTAAATAGACCCCATAGTAGTGGTATCCTTTATGCAATGCCCGTATTGCTCCCAGTAGTAATGTTGCCTGTAGTAATGCCCCCAGTCATTATGCCCCCAGTGGTAATGCCCCTGCAGTTATGACCCCAGTAGTTTACCTCCCCCTTTAGTTTAGCCTCCCAGTGGTAATGCCCCCACTAGTTTAGCCACCAGTAGTAATGCCCCCCTGTAGTTTGCCCCATTGTAGTTTAGCCCCTGTAGTTATGCCCCCCTTATAGTTTAGCCTCCAGTAGTAATGCCCCCAGTAGTTTGGCCCCTGTAGTTATGCCCCCAGTAGTTTGGCCCCCCTGTAGTTTAGCCCCCAAGTAGTAATGCCCCTGTAGTTTAGCCCCCAAGTAGTAATGCCCCTGTAGTTTAGCCCCCAAGTAGTAATGCCCCTGTAGTTAAGCCGCCAGTAGTAATGCCCTCCTGTAGTATGCCCCCAGTAGTTACCACCTTTGTAGTTGGCCCCCAGTAATAATGTCCCCCAGTAGCTTGCCCCCAGTAGATGCCCCCCAGTAGTTTGCCCCCGGTAGATGTCCCCCAGTAATAATGTCCCCCAGTAGCTTGCCCCTAGTAGATGCCCCCCAGTAGTTTGCCCCCAGTAGATGTCCCCCAGTAATAATGTCCTCCAGTAGTTTGCCCCCAGTAGTAATGCCCCCTAGGACTTTGCCCCCAATAGATGACCCCCCAGTAGTAATGCCCCCAGTAGATACCCCCCCCAGTAATAATGCCCCCAGTAGCTGCCCCCAATAGATGACCCCCCCAGTAGTAATGCCCCAAGTAGATGCCCCTCAGTATAATGCCCCCAGTAAAAATGTCCCCCATTAGGTGCCCCCAATAGATGACCCCCCAGTAGTAATGCCCCCTGTAAGTGCCCCCCAGTAATAATGCCCCCAGTAGCTGCCCCCCCAGTAGTGATGCCCCCAGTTATAATGCCCCCAGTAGTAACCCCCCCCCCAGTAGTAATGCCCCTTGTTGATGCCCCCCAGTAGTAATGTCCCCCCGTAGTTTTCCCCCAGGAGATGCCCCCGCTGCATTAAGGAAGAAAAAAACATAATACTTACCGAGCCCCGTTCCCGCGCCGCTGCAGTCCTCCTCCTGGCTGGCGTCCTCTCCTCAGTACTATGAGAGAGACGTCATGACTGACGTCTCTCCCATAGCGCACGGCGCAGTGACAGCGCCGGAAGCCGGAGCTCAGTACTGAGCTCCGGCTACCGCTGTGCAGGGAGACGGGCGCCCGCTGGTAACACAATCTCAGCGGGCGCCCGTCATCTCCCTGTGCGGCGCCGACGCCGCGGGGGGGGGGCGGGGACGGGGGGAGGCCACAAATGACAGGGGGGGCACGGGCCCGAGTGCCCCCCCCCCCCCCCCCCCCTGGATCCGCCACTGGGGCCCAGTGCATTGCTGTGCCCAGGGGCCTACACTGCTGTTAAGACGGCCCTGACATAAAGTCCTTGTATTTTATTCAAACTTCAGCATAAAGTACAGCAACAGAAAGTATTGTTCTTCCTGAAGTCCAATAAGAAACATACCCACAATGATGATGCCTGACCTGGGCAATGCCTTGTCTTGTTCTCTCCTCCAGATCAGCAGCCAACACAGTTCTCATTTGGGAAAATGTTAGTTGTATTAGATAGAGCTCTGCCTTTCTTGCTCCTTCTTTGTAACCATTTAATATGAAATGTAACAAATGCTATTAACCATCAATAAAAGAGCTGAAACTTCTTTCATACTGTAGAAACAAAGTATTAAATATGCCCTTGCAAAGCAGAACTCACCAATCATGTGAGTGGATCATTCACAAACAGCCAATCACATGCAGACCCCCATTTATCAAGCCTTGGAGAGTGATACATTGCACGGTGATAAAGTACTAGCCAGTCAGCTCCTAACTGTCATGTTATTGGCTGTGTTTGAAAAATTACAGTTAGGACCCGATTGGCTGGTACTTTATCACTGTGCTATTTATCACTCTCCAAGACTTGCTAAATCTGGGCCATTATTTGCTGGTGCTCAGGGCCATTACCATTATCCGCTATTCACATCTGCTTCTGATCACCCACAACTAATATGCACACTCCCTTACTGTACACAGCCTACTACTTCACAATGCCACCATCCCACATATGCATGCCCCAGAGCCCCGATATCGTGTACTTGGCATTACCAATGAGCCTGAGAAATACATCCACTTTGACTATGATGACATGTCATACCGTACCTAGATATATTTTAAGCAATCACATGTATGGTGTCAATAATATTGTTAACAGTAATTATGCAGATTCATAATTGTTGTCATAGAATACTCCAAGTAAGTATGCTTTACATTAAATTCTTATTTCACCCTTTAATAATAACATTACAGGGAATGGATGCCAGCCAAACATCAGCACATTATATATATATATAAAGTACAATTTGAAGTGTCAGGAAATATAAACGTTGTGAAAGAGATGAGACAGCTTCAGACACTAGTACAGAATTTGCAATTTTCCATCACCTTGTCCCTCTCAAAGCGAGCCTGCCTACAACCCCACCACATCACGGATGGTCCAAGAGATTCGTTCAATAGAGATTCCCCTATGTAACTGACAACATAACGGGTAAAACTGCACTCACTCCTTGTACTGTATTCCTATGTGATTTACTAATAAAAGCTGGAATACAGTGCCCTTTATTCGCCCCACAGAACCAGATCTCTCGGAACAGATATGGCAGGCGAGGGCTCATCCAGATGCTGTAATGATAGATAACCCGCAACAACCCACTGCAGAGGGAAAAGGTCTAGCATCAAGGTTGATTCTATTTCGGAGTGGGAGAAGGGACCTACTGACGTTTCTAGGGGAGGAGCTACGTCACCAGGGGGAGGAGCTACGGGCGAACAGGGTACCCGAAAAGTACCCTCGCGGGCTCGCTTTGCTCGCCACGCTTCGGGCACGGTGGCTCGCTCCGCTCGCCACCTGATTACTAAAGGTAATAGTTGGTGGCGTGGATACTAGAGCAACTGTACCGCTGGCGTAGCACCTCCCCCTTGTGTCGTGGCTCCTCCCCCTTACGGAAAAGGTCCCTTAGCCCACTTGATTCTATGGTCAATGAAGGAACTGGAAGGCGATTGGGCCATGTGATCCGCACTGAGCTGCCCTTAGTAGACGTAGAGATGACGTCACTTCTGCCCTTCTTCCGTGTATAGATTATAGATAGCATTTAGGAAAACATCCTACAGGGCACGGGCAGATTGCTGGGGGATGTTGGTGCCAGCGCCCTGTCTTCTGCTCTGACAGAGTGGCGACCGGAGGGGAGAGGTAAGCATAGGCTTTTACGTATTTTCTAGAGGCCGGGTCGCCATAAAATGTCTTTAATCCCCTGTAATGTTGGACCAATAGGCCAGAGCTGTGCAATCTTTGGCTCTCCGATGCCAGCTGTTGTGGAACTACATGTACCAGTATGCCGTGCCAGCCACAGGTATTTAGTTTTACAAGAGCTGGAGAACCACAGTGTTTTTTTTTTTTTTCACTTTTTAAATCCAGCTATGGTAGGGTGTAATTTAATTAAATAAATAGGATGTGAATAATATTAAAATATCTCACTTTTAGGATTGAGTACACAGCATTCATACGTGGCATAGTGGCACAGTGGTTAGAATCCCTTCCTCACCACGTTGGGCTCTATTCCAACCAGAGCTCTATCTTTATGTTGGTTTTCTTCTATGACCCAAAAACATAGATGTGCCAGGATTCACTGTCATTCTCTCAACTGTGCTGGTTTTTTTGTCACATTTAATAGAAATACACATCTGATAGACCTCACTTGCTAGTTTTTGCCCAAGGAGTGGAAAGGACGTTCGTGGTTATACGAGAAAGAAAGCACAATAGAAAATAGACACAACTGGTACTTTTGCTTTTAGTGCATGTTTTGAACATTCATTTGTTGAATCCTGTCTGCACACATACCCGTTTCTAAACGTTAAAGCTGGATAGACGCTATAAGATTACCTGTCCAATCTTTCTTGTTGGAACGAAAACCTGGTAATGTATGGGGGTAAATGACAACCATTTGCTCCCAAAAGCCGGTAACTGGGCAAAAATGGTCGTTGGTTAAATAAAATGGATTTAACCAATTTGTCGGAATGTCCATTTTTGTCTGTTTTCCAGTATTTGGGAGCAAATGGTTAATTGTTTGCTGTCATACACTGCCAGATTTTCGTTCCAATCAGAAAGATTGGACAGATAATCTTATAGTGTGCATCCAGTTTAAATCTGGGGCATATGGAGGGTACTAATCCACAAGTAACAATTCAAAATACATGACACAACACTGCCTGCTACTATTGACTTATCTGAATGTATCTGTAATTACAGATTAATTCATCCCTTTTTATGCCTTTATACACGTTTGTGCTAACGCTGTGTTTACTACATTGTTTAGGGATATGGAGACTAAATCATCCACAATGCAAGTGAGCTTTGTATGCCAGCGATGCAGTCAGCCATTGAAGTTAGACACCTCCTTCAAAATCCTGGATAAAGTAACCATGCAGGAGCTGACAGGTGGGTTAGTTAGTACCGTGAACCTGCACATGAAATCACTTAGTTGAGAGTGTGAAGTGAACAACCATCCCAGTCCTGTTTGTGATCTGGAAGAGCTTTAAACACTTAACTGGCTAATATTTTTTTCAAAAACTGCTCAGAAATTGTTGTGGTTTGTTTTCCAATTGATTTAGGTCAAGAACATAACACAAATTTAAAAAAAGAAAAATGTTTTAAACTCTGTATGCCATAAAAATAGCAATTGGTGCTGCTGCTCTGCTGCTGCCGCCGGGTGAGGGGTGCATCAGATGCGACCACGTCAAGGAAAGCCCAGCCTAACGTTTTCGCGTCTGATGCTACCATGCCAGGTAAGTGGTTAATGGACTGCAACCTGAAAAATGTCTGCTCAGTTGTGCCTAGCACAGGAAAATATTTACGCTAGATGTAGCTTTGTTTATCCCTTTGTACAGGCTATAAAGGAGGGTACACACTAATAGATATATCTGCAGATCAATTGATCTGCAGATATATCTATGTACGGATCGGGCAGTGTGCTGTGCATACACACTGCCCGATCCGTCAGGGGACTGACGTCATGAACTGGGCGGGCGTGCGCCCGCCCAGTTCACCTGTCAATCACCGCCGGCCGCCGCAGCATGTGTACGGGCGGTCGGACGACCGCCCCGTACACACACAGCGACGCGCCAATATATCGTTAGATATATTGGCCGTCGGCTGTGCTGCGCGGCCGACGCGATACGTCTGTGGACGACGGAGTTCACAGACGTATCGGCCGTACACACTGGCCGACGGTCCCGCGATATATCGGCCGTTCAAGAGAACGGCCGATATATCGACCAGTGTGTACGGGCCTTAAGAATCTTGATGGCTGTGTCAGCTACATCTTTGCCTGCCCTGTCCTATTTTTGGTTCTATCAGAATCTGACTTTCCCTTAGTGATGTCTTCTATAATATCACATTCATGCTTTTCCTCTAGACCGTTCAGCTCATAAGAATTGCGAGCCATCTGACAAATTTTGGTCCTGGGCCCTCGCTCTCCTTGAGCTATGAGATTGATAAATGTTATCTCGCAACCTAATTGTACATGATATTCTTTGAAAAATGTGGTAATCAATGTATCAATAATTAGGTTTACGTGAAGCCCCTCCCATGCTGGCAGTTACTTCCCTCCCACCTTCTTAAAGGACCCCCTTTCCCGGTTTTTCAAAGAAATATAGCACTTACATTATGCACTTACCCTCAGTCTACTCCAGCACGTTCTAGGATAAGGCTAGTGATGTAGTGCCATTCTCTCCTACTAGCTCCAGTCTATTTGTACATGGGGCTTCCCAGCACAGAAAATGTCAGAGACCTATCTGGAGCTCAGTATAGGACCATTTGTAGCCATCTGGATTCGGAGAGATGGGCTTTTCCTTGAAAACTGGTACCCACAAGATGGTCAGAAGTGTCTTAGTTCAGCAGGAACTTCAGACCTAAAACATTTATGCCAGTAGGCCCTCCCACCAAGCTGAAAGAGTGTATAGTGCCCTAAAGTGTGCTTTGTTGTTTACTTATAGCTCAATTTATGGTTTGTTGTTGAATAATAGTTTATTTTTATGTGTACATACTCAGACAGAAATCTCGTACCTTGCAACTAGAAACAGAGGATCGCAACAAGCCTACATTTTAAGAGTAAATAAACATACATTTTTATGAAAAACACTATTTTGATATTAACCAAATCTATTTTACTACAGCTCCACTGGTGACAACAGCTGCTGCAAAACCAGGGGGCACCCATGAAGAGGATTTAAGTACTGAGGTAAACGATTCCAAATTATGTTTTTGTGTTTGTTTTGTTTTTTTATTTTGGTTTTACAGCAAGAAGACATTGTTTCAGACCATGATATCTGAGAGTCAGAACTTTTTACCTGGCATACAGTTGAAACTAAGGAAGCCAATCCCATCCCATTTTTGTAATACCAGGATTTGGGATTGTACAAAAACTATTATTATTCCTCCCATTTTTTTAATTTTTTTTTTGTAAATACTGTTTATTTAAATTTTTCGTCAATGTACAATAGACAGTCAACAGCTGGAAGGGGGGAAGGGAAGACAGAAGGAAAAAAGGGGGGGGGGGGGGGGGGGGGAGTACAGCAATGCATAAGTACTTTATCAAAGATATAAATTAGTAGGAATCCTAAATATCAATGTAAAGTGTACCAAAATAGTTGCATCAGAAACCATATGTCAAAGGAGGGGGGCATTTATAGTAAGCCAGCCGTGGAGACCAAATATCTGTAAAGGCTAATGCATTGCATTGCCGTCAACCACACTGGAGAGGAATTCCATATGGTAAGTATCCCAGACGGCCGCAACTACAGCTGCGATGGAGGGAATTGTGTGCGATTTCCAATGGTAAGCAATTTTACATTTCAGTGCGGTAGTAATATGCCAGATGAGCTTTTGTAAAGGTTTGGACGTCCCAGGGATGGACCGAGGAAGTAGAAAGAAAGAGGGGGAAAAGGGCATATCGACTCCAGTGATTCGTAAAACCAATCTCCGGATGGCCCTCCAAATTGAAATCAACCTGGGACATTCCCAAAATATGTGGAGCAGGGTACCTCTCAGCCCGCAACCCCTCCAACACACGTCCGAAGCGGAGGGAAATATTCTGCTTAATCGCGTCGGAACTAAGTACCATCGGACATACAATTTAAATGTGTTCTCCCTATGTCTAATGGAGGTTGCAGAGGAAACTAAGTTCTGCCTAATCTGTTCCCAGGTGTCAGCACCCAGTTGGTCTTGTAGGTCATCCTCCCAAGCCGTCTCATGTGGGGCCAATGTTGGTAAATTATGATTAATCAGGAGGCGATATATAGTTGATAAAAGGCCCTTAGAGGAAGAGCGAAGGAAGCATAATGATTCCAAAGGGGACCTGGTCAAAGAGCTATGCTACTGAAGAAAAGCTAAGTGAAAGCTACGTAATTGTAGGTACTGAAAAAGACATTGTGGTGGGAGTCCATATCGACTCTGTAAATCTGAAAAGGATGGAAAGGACCGTAACAATGCTATATCATTAATAAACAGAAGATCATGAGCTAACCAATGCTGAAAGGCATGTGCATCCCTGCCTCCAGCGAACAGTGGATTATCCCAAAGGGGAGAAAGAGCAGGAGGGGAGGACAATAAAGAAAAGGTCTTAGTAAGTCTGTCCCAAAGCGAGATGGTGAATGTTATGGATGGGAAATTAGTATATTCAGGGGGCCTGTGGGAACGAGGGAGCCAAAGAAGGGTGGAGATGGAACGCACATGAACCAGTTCGGATTCCAATTGAACCCATCTACGGGAAGATATGTGCGAATGCCAGACGACAGCCTGGGAAAGATGGCCTGCATAATAATACAATTTGATATTAGGCACTCCAAGTCCACCCGCCCTGGTCCCGTTATACAGAGTTTTGAGCCGAACACGAGGTCTTTTACCCGACCATAAAAAGCGTGAAAATTTCTGCTGCAAGTCTAAAAACACATGCGAGGGGATCCGTACTAGGAGCGCTTGAAAGAGGTATAATATGCGAGGCAGAACTTTCATTTTCAGGGCGTTAGCGCGACCCGACCAAGAAATGAATTGACCAGACCACTTGAGGAGGTCACTAGTTACACTATGAATTATCCCAGGATAGTTCGCCACATACAGCTGAGAGTATTGTCTGGTCAGATATATGCCTAAGTATTTCAAGCGAAATTTTTTCCAGTCAAATTTGAAGTTACTGGCTAAGGAGACTTTTAACGGTGCAGAAAGGTGGAAGTCCAAAACCTCTGTCTTAGCAGCGTTGATTTTAAAATTAGAAATGACACCGAACTCTTGTATAATTTTGAAAAGATTCGGTAGAGAGATAAGAGGGTTTGATAAGGTAAGTAAAATATCATCAGCATATAGAGAGATTTTAAACTGGGAAGAGCCTATTTTAATCCCCGAGATATCCGGGCAGCTGCGAATACTAGAGGCCAGGGGTTCTATCATCAGGGCAAAAATTAAGGGTGACAAAGGACAGCCCTGTCTCGTGCCATTTGTAATCAAGAATGGAGGGGACAGTAGACCATTCACTAAAACACAAGCTGACGGGGAAGCATAAAGAGATTTCACTCCAGTGAGAAAACGACCTGAAAGACCAAAGCGTCGGAGGGTGCAGTCCATATAAAGCCAAGAGATGCGATCGAACGCTTTTTCAGCGTCCAACCCCATAACCAAGGAGGGGAGTTTAGATGAATCAACAAAGTGTATAGTATCTGTCGCCCGTCTAATGCTATCAAAGGCCTGTCTGCCAGGGATAAAGCCGACCTGGTCCGGATGAACCAGGGAGGAGATCATCCCAGCAAGACGGTTCGCCAATACTTTTGCAAACCGTTTCAGATCAGAATTCAACAACGATATCGGGCGATAGCTAGCACACTCCGTGAGGTCGCGTCCTTTTTTAGGTATTACAACTATCTCGGCTCTAGTAGTGGAGCCGTCAAAAGGCGTGCCAGTTAAAATCGCATTGAACAATACTGTCAGGGCCGGGACCAGAATTCCACTAAATTTTTTACAATATAAAGCCGGTAGACCGTCTGGGCCAGGAGCTGAGGAACCCCTCAATGATTTGATCGTAAGCTCAATTTCTTCAGCAGTGATTTCTGTATTCAGCGAAGTCATCTGCTGTTCGGAAAGAACCGGTAGGGGGCAGGAAGCAAGGAAATTATCAATACGCTCCTGCAGACCAATGGTATCATTCGAAGCAGACCGGTTATACAGTGAGTGATAATAGTCCTTGAAACAGTGTGCTATTTTCTGCGGGTCATAAGTCAGCTTGTGATGTTGGTCTCTTAACGACAGGATCCTGTTTCTCTGTTTACGAGCTCGCAAGCGGGAAGCTAAGAAGGAGTCAGCTTTGTCACCTTTAGAGTAGAACCTATGCTGCAACCATTGCATGGTCTTCGCGGCTTTAGCAGATAAAATTTGGTATAATTGGCCTTTGTCACAACTGAGGGCCTGAGCTGACGGAAGGCAGCCTCAGTTGTAGGGGCTGAGATGTACCGGAACCTGGGAGGTTGTATCAGACCCCTGGACATGTAAGTAACATGAAGAGAAACCGCCCGAAGGCGTGACCACGACAACTTGAGTAAAAGTCAATGATATTTATTTATGACAAACTCCATGCATCACAGTAGCAGTAAAAAGTAACATAAAAATCAGCAGAGAAATAATAATACAGTTCCTGGGTACTACAGGGTGGCAGGGGCCACAGAGCTCTGGTGGTATGAGACAGTTCTTATTATCTGCAAGTTGGAAAGTCCTTACCAGGCTCAACTGTAGCAATGAGGAAAGCCCAGGGTCGTACCAGCTGGTGTTCCAGGGAAAGCTGGACTGCTGTAGATAAAATGCTGCTGTGGGTACTGGTTAGAACCAGACAGGTGTTGGCACGGAGTGGATACTGGCTGGAACCAGTTAAATAATAAATAAAGCTTGAGAGCGATGCAATGTAGATGAAATGTAGAATTTGAGAGCGGAGAAATAATAATACCGGTGGAGAGTGGTAAACTGCAGAAAGGACACCGGCCCTTTAAGAGAAGCTGTACACTGCTGGAAGCTGAGCTGGAAGCAGGTGATGTTGTAGCTGGAAACAGGTGAGTCCAGAATGGATCGGAGAGTCAGGCTACACCGCAGATGGAATGCTGGTGCGGGTCTCTATAGCAGAAGTCTGGAGACAGGAGCTGGAACCTGAAAGACATTCACAGAGGAGAGACAAACTGGAACTAGGTTTGACAACCAAAGCACTGACGCCTTCCTTGCTCAGGCACAGCATATTAATACCTGCAGCAAGGAAGGGGTTGGCTAGGCAATTATGCAGATTAACAATACAGACAGCAGATTGGTGGAAATGATCAGATGACAAAATCCAAGATGGCTGCGCCCATGCAGACACTTGGAGGGAAGTTTGGTTTGTAATCCATGTGAGAATTGAAACCGCAATGGCGGCGCCGGCCACAGGAGACAGGAGACGCCAGACTGATGATTGCACATCTAAACCACGCGGGCACAGCGGAGGCCGCGGCTGACGTAATCGCCACTCTGACACTCTGTATGCAGGAACTCAGGGACAGCGGCGGAGGCCGCGGGAGACGCCATTCCAGATGTAACATGGCGCCGCGGTGACCGCGTCTCAGAGTGACAGGAGAGGATGCGGGAATGTGCACATCAGGATAACAGATGGGATCCGGTCCTGGAGCGCTGAGCCAGCCTTAGGAGGCATCTGATAGGTAAGAAATGGCGTCCAGATACCCGGATCGTGACAGCATTTTAGAGCTAGAAGTCTACTATATAAGGAGCGTCTGGGCGTCTGCTGATGCAGAATCGTCAGCTCTTCAATTTGATGCTCAAGATCCGCAACTGCCCGGCGATCCAGTAACTTTTGGGCTTTGGTTAAAGAAATGAAGTGACCTCGAATGGTGGCCTTATGTGCCCCCCAAACTACAGCCAGTGAAATATCATCTGTGGAATTCAAGGAAAAAAATTCCTCCAGGACCCTAGCAGTCTGAGTAACATAGTCTTTTTTCAGAAGGAGAGTGGAATTCAATCTCCAACGGAAAACTATAGGGGGAGTAGAAGTAGAAGAAATTGTCATATAAACCGCTAAATGATCTGACCATACTACTGGGGAGACCCAAGCCTTAATCAAGCCCTGTACTGCGGAAGAGTCCACTAAAAAGAGATCAAGTCTAGAGTGAAGATCATGGGGTATAGAATAGTGAGTGTATGTACGTTCACACGGGTACATTACCCTCCAGGCATCGTAATACCCAGAGGATGTTATGTAATCCGCCAACCGTCTGGATTCTTTAACTGTCGACGGACTAGGGATACGAGATTGAGTACGGTCCCATTTTAGGTCAGGTACCGCATTGAAGTCCCCACCAATTATCACCCGGCCCTTCATTCGTTTGGCAAGTTAAGATTGAAAATCGCAGTGAAAGGTACCCTGCTCCATATTAGGGGAGTAAATCGAAGCCACAGTCAAAAAAGAGTTTCCCCGCTGTAAGACAACAATATTAAAGCGGCCCTTGGGGTCAGAAAAGGAGTTCTCAACAGCGTAATGTAGTGAAGCATGCAGCAAAATGGCAGTACCCTTACTTTTTTCGGAGTTGTAGAGTAGAAGGCTTGAGGGTAAGCTCTTGAAGCCAAGGAAGGATGGACAGTTTTAAAATGTGTTTCTTGTAAAATAATTACGTCAGCTTTTTGCTTTTTAAAAAATTGGATAGCCATGGTTCGCTTATGGGGGGAATTTAATCCGTTGACATTCAACGTTAAAATGTTAAGAGTCATGGGGGATTCCAGTAAAGAACCCGGCTCAAGGGGGATTCGAAAATCGAGATTACAATGCAGAGCTGAGTAGGGGGGACATGAGTAGGACGGGGAAAATTAGGGGTAAATAACGAAGGAAATGGAGGCCGAGAGGCCAACCGTGTAACTAGAAAAGGTCGCAGTCCTAAGGACACGACAAACATCGTTACAGGACCCCACCCATATAGGGGGGAATCCAGATGTTGTGGGGATGAGACCGCAGGGAGAACAGAGGCATGCCAGCTGTTCGTTAACCATAACAACAATAAAACGTGGGCCACTAACATAGGCATGGAGGGGAGGGGAGGGGAGTGGAGTGGAGGGGGGGGGGGGCCTGCAAGGCAAAGGGGGAAACTCCAATTATATGGAGATAAGGCACCAAAGAACTTACTAATTAGAGAGGGATCATTCCGATATCCGGAAAACCAGTACAGAGGGACAAACGGTATCTTATCGTATCAGGATAAACAATCACATCATATTAAACAAACAAATAAGGACAAAGACATGTAGCAAGTAATAGAGACAGGCAAGTAATAGTGACAATAATAGACTTAGTTTCGCTGCACAGCGGCATGGAGCGACTCCGAGGCATCAGCACGATAGTATCAAAAGATCAGCACATCAATGAGCTGAGCAAGCAAGCTGTAAAATAGGGAAAAGAGAACTCCATGCCACTGCGCAGAGAGAAGGGGCAAAAAGTACAGATACAATAGAAACAGGAAAACAAAAACCATCTCTATAATATCAAGCCTGAAAAAGAAATTCTACAAGTCTTTGCAATAAACCTGAAAGTCTTGAAGATAAGTAGCGTAGCAATCAGTCGACCATTCAGCGCGTGGAGGCGATCTTGACTTGGGGCCCTCGCAAGAATTTGGAGATGACGCGGGCGGAGAAGTCGCAAAAAGCCTCAATCGTCTCTGAGCCGACAAGCCATCATCAGGATTCTTCACAGAGTGATTCCGACCATTAAAGGAAAAATGTAGGGCAAATGGAAACCCCCATCTATATAGAATCTGGCGATTGCGCAAGGCTTTGGTGACGGGCAACATCTCCCTTCTTTTCTTGAGTGGAGGGGGCCAGGTCCTGAAAGATGAGGAGGTGTGATCCTTTATAAGGGATAGCAGGGGTGCCCCGGCAAGCATTGAGCACTTTTGTATTAATGTGGAAGAAGTGCATTCGTAGGACAATGTCTCTCGGGGGTTGATCCGAGGGTGGTTTTGCGCGGAGAGCCCTATGCGCTCTGTCCAACAGGAATTGATCTTCAGAAAGGTCTGGAAGCAATTGACGAAACAAGCCCAGAAGATATTCAGGTAACGCAGATGTATCTATCGACTCCGGCACATTGTGTATCCGCAAATTGTTTCTTCGCGAGCGATTCTCAAGGTCCTCAACTTGCTTGCGTATGCGGTCGACCTCCGCCCGGAGTTCCAAGACTTCCTGTGTGATCACATCCTGATAGTTGCAGATATCATCAGTTTTACGTTCTAAGGCGTCAGTGCGAGAGGAAATCTCAGTTTTTAGTTATTGGACGGCCGCTCGCAGCTCAACTCTGAATGTGGATGCAATCCTTTGTACTAGAGAGTCGTAGGGATCGGCATCACCCGCGAGAGCCGAGTCGGATCTGGACGGGGAGGACCCGCGTCCTGTCCAGTCCCCGGCGAAACCGGGTGTTGATTCACATTTTTGCCCCGTTTAGGTCCAAAAAAAGAGGCTGAGTCTCCAGCGGGGGCTTTACGATTTCTATTAGACATATTCGAGATAGATCAGAGCAACAATGAATAGATATATAGTAAGAACTGGGAAGGAGATGAAGTAGAACCCAGTGCCTTGCAGTGAAACAGGCGTGTCTCACATGGGCATCGCAGAGGAGCAACACTGGAAAAAATGAAGACCCGACCAGCAGCGACTCTTAATCCCAGAGAGCAGAGCAAAGCCCAGCAGCCCCACAACGTATTGAAGCAGTGAGGTGTGAGAGACCACTTATGAGGCAGAGGGCGTTAACAAAGGGTCACCGTGGTAGCTGCAGCCCAATCCATGTAACACGTAGCTCCCTGACAATCACAGATACATATTTCCAGCAGCAGCAAAGGGAAGGGGGGGGGGATGGTTCTCAATAATTTGCACAACCGGAAGCAGGAGTGGGGTTAGGATAGCACCTCTCAGGGTGAGGGCTACAGGTATCCAGTGCTATATACAGTCAGGGTGCGCCACCAGCCCCTAAGACAGGACTGCAGTAGCGTGGGTGTGCCTGGGGCCCCCAGCGGGCTAAAGCATAATCGTTGGTGGTAGTGGAGGAGAGCGGTGAACAACCCGGCTGCAGTAGGGCCCTCTCTGTTATGGACAGTGTGGGTGCCGCGGGGGCGGCTGGCCCTGGATGCGGCGTTGCGGGGTCAGCGCAGTACGACAGAGCCTCAGTCGGATGTCACGGCAGGCCGGATGTCCCGCAGCTCGGTGCTGCCAGGCAGTGGGTAGGAGTAGAAACGGAAGGGGGGGGGGGGAGCTGCGGCAATCCCCCTCGTCATGGAAAACTCCACCGCCGGGTCCGCTGCAGCGTCTTCTAGAGGAGCTCCCGCAAGCTGCGCCCGGCCTGCTCGGCAGCTTAGCTACACCCCCCCGAGAGCGCTTCTTAGTGGTGCCCGCTGAGTAGGGTATTGTGGGCCGGAGGTCAATGTCTGGGGGGTGCTGGGGGCACCAGTTTAATACCGCGAGGCCTACCTCCCTCCGCTGATGTCTCCAGTCTAGGCCGCAGGGTCCTGCTGCTATTCACAGCGAGGAGTGGATGCACATCCCTCGGCTCCCCCTGTAAGCAGGGCCGCTCACCCCCTGCAGTACTCTCTGAAGTGCGGCCCTGGGAGACGGTGCAGAGTGGAGGGCCGCCGGGTCCAAGATGGCGGGCGTCCGTCCGGCTCCAGGGGCGGGGAGAGCCGTGTCGGCTGCGAGGGGCCGGGGCAGGAGGGAGAAGGCAGTGTAGCGGGGGTCAGTGCAGAGGTCGCTGGGTCCCGGAGGGGAGCAGGCGGGCCGGCGGGATCCGTGCTGTACTCGGCGGGCGGGTCCGACACTGGAGGTCCCGGTCTGTGTGGGGGAGGCAGGCCGCAACCCGCAGAGAGGCCTAGAGCCTCTCCCGGCTCCGCGGTCAGTGCTCTCCAGCAGATGGGGACGGGGGGATCAGTAATAGGGGATTGGAGCGTGGTTGGGGGGAGATTATGCACTTTAAAAGGCTTTTGTGGCAGGAGCCCTCAGACAACACGTCGTTCCTCACTGGCTGTTAGGCTACGCCCCCCTATTCTGCCCATTTTCTAAGGTCCTACTGCGTGAGTACATACTGATGTCCATCGTATAGTCTCAGCTACACATCATACCCCCTTGCCCTCTCTGCCAGCCTCCCTTCTTTATCCATCTACCCCCTCCTGTCCTCCATGCTATTCTTCCATGTGTACCACCTTATATCCCCCCTGCTTCCTTCTCTCTCGCCCCCCCCCCCCCCCCCCCCCCTATGGCATGCCTCTCCTACCTTCCCTTTCAATTGCCTTACTCACTCAGTGGTGGGCAGAGAGGGCATTGACTGGTACTCTTCGAGGCTCAGCTGCAGGAGAAGAGTTGGAGTCCTGTGATGTGACAGCTCTCAGTCACTGATAGTCTGAAAGCAAGTGCACCATGGGACTCCCATCTATTCCATGTGCAGCTGGGAGAACCTGAGAGGACCGAATAATGCGACCAGAACTGAGAGGTCCCAGCCCAGTCTACATTGTGTTTCGAATCCTGTAAAACCTGGTATTTAGTTATTATAATCATTGTATTTTGGGGACTTTAAAACATCAGGGATTCTGTAATTGGCTTCACTAGTTGAAACTTCTGGTTTGAAATACTGTATACAGTAAATGGAAGATGCAATAATGCTTTTCATTCACAATATCTTTGATATTTTCCTGCTGGTATATTTACCACTGCAGTTTTAATGTCAGCAATGCTACTAGTAAAGGTTTGCGGAACTTATTTTGTGAAATCATTATTCATCAAATATGCTATAATTCAAAATATAGCATTTCTCTGGCAGGGTCCACAGTTTATCCACAGGATAACATTGGGGATATGATGAAGCGACAGCGGATTTGCACCAATCGGTCAAAGCTTTTCGGCCTAACAGATGCAACGGGTCCGTCCATATATTCCTGCCTCCTGGCTCAGGCAAATCATTTTTTTGTTTGGTGCGGCAGGAGCCGGACCATGGTCAGAGGGCTGCTGGTTTTTAGCAGCCCTAAGCTTTCTTATTTTATTTTTATAGTCTTACTTTTTAAAGAGATCACTCAAGAAAAAATAGTATCTTATATGTACCTTTAGAAAGAGTCGCACCAACAACTCTCCGCCGGGTCGCGACGATGCTTACCCACGAGTACAGTGCTGTTTTGGCTGGCATCTGTGTTGGATATACTAGCAGGTCCAGCAGACGTTACCATGCTGTGGCCGGAGCACGGGGAGAAGGTAAGGCATCTGTTCCGCTTAGAAGGGGAATACGGACACAGCCACACTGTTTTGGGAGGAGACTACCAAACAGTCGCTGACGCGGCTGTCACCTCTGGTGCACCAGCGCTAGGCCTTAGGGATCAGAGGCTCCAGGAATAGTATGAGGCAGCGATCCCTAAGGTTGATGTCAGCAGTGGGGAGTCGGACGCTCTGCTGGTCGCCCCTCCCCCCAGTTCACGACCAGTTTCCTCCGAGTCTCCCGCCATGAACTGTTTCCCACTTCCGTCTCAGATGCTGTACATGAAGGGGACTCAGTCGCAGCATAGGCGGCTGTATGACGGGTGCGTCTGTGTTCACTATAGGTTCATGGAGCGGCAGTGTACACTAGTAGCGTCTGGATCCACTCGGCATTCGCTAACGTATTGATCGGTCCTGGAAGCGAGGTGAGTCTCGCTATATCCCACTCTGAGTACGGGTAATACAGCACTAAGTCTCTATCTACCTTTTTAAGTACGAATAGTTAGATAAGTGCCTGTTGCATACGAGTCTGTATACTATTACTGTTGTTTCTTTCGCTATGCCTCTGAATACTGTATATCTGTTTAAACATGATTCAGTAATATGTTCTCCTACATACTTGAAATGTAGTTGTAGTTGATAATGTGCTCATATTGCTTATTATACTAATGTATAACATGTGACTGACTGCTAGTGTGATTGCTGACTTTACTATGTATTCTGTCAGTTTTGTCCTATTCCGATCCTCCATGCTGGTGCATGGTAGGGTCGGATTGTAGGTCACTTTAAAAAGCTTAAAGTGATTACAGTCACAAATTGTGTAGTACACCGTGGAAGTGTTTATATATATATATATATATATATATATATATATACATACATACATACATACATACATACATACATACATACATACATACATACATACATATATATATATATATATATATATATATATATATATATATATATATATATATATAATCATGTCTAAGAGCTGCAAAGGTGAGGAAGATACAGTAACAGCAACACCAACACTCATATCATGTCTGTCTTGCAAAGCTGTGTTAACCTCTCAGGATCTAATTCAGGATGGTTTGTATGCAAATTGTTTGTTTTCACCAGGGTCTCTTGAAAAATACAAGGCAGATTCAGGTGCAGGTTGATCCACCTTGGGCTATGTTTGCACAGACTTTGTCCAGTATAGCTGAACGGATAATTCCTCCAACTCCTGTACCAGGGATAGGTTACACGATTAAGCCTTACATGCAGCTTCCCACCTGCGGTTTATCCCTTCCAGCAGCTGCCTCTTAAAAGAAACGGGCTGATAAGCCAGTGGTAAGTAAATTTTCATCCTCACAGGCTACACATGTTTCAGATAAGGATTCATCGGAGGATGAAGGCTCAATAAACTCTTCTTCAGCATACGAAGAGGAGGAGGAAGGTCTCGGCTCAGTGGATATAGCTGAGTTAATTAAAGCAATGAAAGCCATTATTTCCTTAGAGGATTCAGCAGAGCCTGTGTTAAAAACCAAGGCACCTTGGTTTAAACGTCCCAAAACAGTTAAGACTGAGTTTCCAGGGTCAGATCAGCTGACTGAAACCATGGAAGAGACTTGGGCTACGCCCAATAAGAAGTTTAGAATGCCTAACAAATGGAATTCCAATTATCCTCTTCCAGATGGGGCTTGTTTATAAAGGGAGGTGGCTCCTAAAGTAGATATGCATGTGATTCAATTAGTGCGAAAATCTACATTACCTTTGCCTTCAACATCATTAAATTATGTCACGGGTAGGAGAGTGGATGGTTTTCAAAAATCCATTTTTTCCCCTGTCTGGGGCAGTCATAAGGCCAGCCATGGCTTCAGCTTGGATGGCAAAGGCAGTGACTGCCTGGGCTGATGCATTGGACGGGGATTTTTCAATAGCATCTAGAGAGCAAAAATTCCATATAGCTCAAATAAAACAGGCTGCAATGTTCTTGGAAGAAGCAGCATTGGATATGGGTACTATTGCCTCCAGGGCATCAGTTTCAACTATCGCTGCTCGCAGAGCAGTTTGGCTATGTACGTCGAAAGCTGATTCAGAATCTAAGAAGGTTTTGGAATCGTTACCCTTTTCTGGAGATATTCTTTTTGGTAAAGAATTGACGGATATTTTGGAGTCAGAAGCAGACTCCAAGAAGGTAAAGTTTCCTTCCACATACAATTTCAAACCTAAAGTTCTGGCTTTTCAGCCCTTTCGGTCTCAAGGAAAAGCTAAAGGAAAAAGTGATGGCAGGCAGTCCCAATACAACAAGTCTGGTAAGCCTAAAAAGCATTGGGCTACCAGAGGACCGGGTGGTAAAACCAATAATAAGCCTTCAGCCTGATGGTGCCGGTCTCCACCTGGGGGATCCCAGGATGGGGGGCCGACTTCTTCAGTTTGCACAGATCTGACAGCAGTCTACAACAGATGCCTGGGTGCAGAAAGCGGTATCTCTAGGTTATGCTTTTGCCTTCAAGAAGCACTCTCCTCGAAGGTTGTTTTGTACCAGCCCGTCTTGGGTAGAGACGAAGGCCTGGGCTTTGCAAGAGGCAGTTCAAAAATTGCTTCAGTCCGGAGTAGTCATTCCAGTTCCTCATGCACAACGAAGACAGGGTTTTTACTTCAACCTGTTTCTAGTTCAGAAATCCAATGGGTCATTTTGGCCCATTCTCAATCTCAAATTGCTGAACAAATACATTGGCAACCTGGGTTTCATATGTAAACTTTACGTTCCATCATTTTGGCCATGGAACAGGGGTTTTATATGGTATCCCTGGATATACAGGATGCTTACCTACATTTTCCTATAGCACTGTCCCATCAGTGCTTTCTCAGGTTCGCTATTCTCCAACAGCATTTTCAGTTTCAGGTCCGACCTTTTGGGTTAGCCACAGCTCCCAGAATATTTACCAAGATTATGGTGGTAATGGCAGCTTATCTCCGCCAGCAGGGGATAAGAATATTTCCATACCTCGATGATCTTTTAATCATGGCACAGTCGCAGGAATTGCTCCTATGTCATCTGGACCAGACAATAATAACGTGTCTGCAAAGGCACGGGTGGTTCATAAATTGGGCAAAATCGTCTCTGGTTCCATCACAGCGGATGACTCGCTTGGGGTCTGTACTGGATTCAAGTCTTCAGAGAGTAATCTTACCTCTGAACAAGATATCCAAGATTCACTCAAGGATTCTGGACTTGCTACACAGTCAAAAGGTATCCATTCACACAGCAATGCATGTGATGGGATTGATGGTATCAACGTTAATGCACAGTTCCACTCGAGGCCTCTGCAGCATCTGATTCTTGCCAAATGGAATGGGTTACATCAGATGATAAAAACTCAGACTATGGTTCTTACAATAGAAGTAAGAAGGTCATTAGCCTGGTTGCTACAGTCATCCCATCTGGTCAAGGGGAGACCCTTTTGGATATCAGATTGGCATCTGTTGTCAGAATTTCCCAGTCTCCAGGACTGGGGAGCAGTGTCAGGAAGGTTGTTTTTCCATGGGAAATGGACCAGGAAGAAGGTTGCCTGCCAATAAATATATTGGAACTTCGGGCCATATACATGGCAATGATTCAGGCAAAGGACATTCTTCGGGGAAAACCAGTTCAGATCCGCTCGGACAATGCGACGGCAGCAGCGTACCTCAACCATCAGGGACGACCTCGCAGCCAAAAAGCGATAAATGAGGTAAGTCACATACTAAAGTGGCAAGAATTTAATCATCTAGCCTTGTCCGCAGTGTTCGTTCTGGGAGTCCTAAACTGGGAAGCGGATTTTCTCAGTCGACACACCATTCAGGCAAGCGAATGGGTTCTACACCCGGAGGTTTTCCAGACCCTAGTAGACAAGTTGGGGTTGCCAGAGAGGGATCTCATGGCGACCCGTCAGAACAACAAAGTTCTCGCATACGGGTCAAGAACAAAGGATCCCAGAGCGATCTTTGTGGATGCCCTGTCAGTGAGATGGGACTTTCATCTGGCTTATGTGTTTAATCCAATCACCCTATTACCCAGGGTGGTAAAGCAAGGAAAGGGTGCCATGATACTAATAGCTTCGGCTTGGCCCAGAAGGCATTGGTACACAGATCTGCAGAGAATGTCGATGGATGCCCCACTCCTGCTCCCTCAACGTCCAGATCTACTGATGCAGGGTCCTTGCTATCACAAACCTCTGGATCGACTATTTTTGACGTCGTGTCTCTTGCAACCTCTATCCTGAAGTCAAGAGGATTCTCATAACAGGTAATTCAAACAATGCTCAGAGCAAGGAAACCTTCCTCAGCTCGCATTTATCACCGAATATGGCAAACCTATATTCATTGGTGCAGTGAACAGAAAATTTCACCCTAAATCTTTCAGAGTTTCCAGGGTCTTAGCATTCCTTCAGGCAGGAATGGATAAAGGTTTGAAGGTGGCTTCCTTGAGAGTGCAAGTGTCAGCATTGGCTGTATGGTTCCAAAAGAAAATTGCCAACTTACATGACGTGGGTACTTTTTTCTAGGGAATGCTGCGCATTCAACATCCTTTTGTACCTCCTACAGTGCCTTCAAGTTGCACCATTTTAACCACTTAATAAAGTGGATCTTAAATGGTTGACAGCTAAAGTTCTCTTTCTACTGGCCATGCCGTCAGCTAGAAGAGTATCAGATTTAGGGGCATTGTCATGTCGTTCCCCCATTTCTGATATTTTTTTATTTTATTCAGATAAAGCAGTTCTCAGAACTAGATCTGGGTATCTTCCCAAGGTGGTGTCTAAATTTCACCTTAATGAAGAAATTGTAGTCCCTGCTTTCCAGGTACCTGGTCTTTCTGTGGGAGATGCATCGCTGGACGTGGTCCATGCCTTACGGATCTACGTGGATCGTACCAGTGCCATCAGAAAGACAGATTCTCTATTCATTCTCTACGGATTTCACAAGAGAGGATGGCCTGCTGATAAGCAGACACTGGCAAGGTGGCTTCAGATGACTATTTCAGAAACCCATTCTCAAGCTGATCTTCCTGTTCCGGCTAATATCTCTGCTCACTCTACTCCTAAGGTAGGTCCATCATGGGCAGCACAACATGGTGCTTCAGCAGAACAGATATGTAAGGCAGCCACATGGTCTTCCATTTACACATTCATTAGACATTATGCCATGGATACCTTTGCCTCTCATGATGCTGAATTCGGGCGAAGGATCTCCTGTCCAATCCGGAGCGTCCCCACCACTAAATTGCTTTGGGAAATCCCAATGTTATCCTGTGGATAACCTGTGGACCCTGCCGGAGAAATATACGTTATGGTAAGAACTTACCGTTGATAACGGTACTTCTCCTAAGACGCACCTGATTTGAGGATCATTTTACTCACTAACCTCTTCCTTCTTGTACGGGAGGGGGTGTATGTGTGTTCTTCTCGCCTGAGTAGGGCTGTCTATGATGCTCCTGCCTAGAGCTTTGGAATACAACTGATTTGCCTGAGCCAGGAGGCAGGGATATATGGACGGGCCTGTTGCATGCTGGGAGGCCGAAAAGCTTTGACCGATTGGTGCAAATCCGCTGTCTCTTCATCATATCCCCAATGTTATCCTGTGGACTTAGGAGAAATACTGTTATCAACGGTAAGTTCTTACCATAACGTATATTTTGTGGGGTTTTATATTTATTTCTTAGGCTTCCAATTGGGGGTCACTGAGAATTCTTTGTGGTATGTGTGTGCTGTAGGAGTGCAGACATTAAATTCTGAACACATCTGTAGCTCCTGCCCATATACTTAATGCCTGCTGGGAGCATTTCAGTTAAAATTCCCTGGAGTGTCTTCTTAGGACTGCTCATACAGTGTTTGTTCACCACTCCGGACTGTGGCTGTGGTTTGGAGACTTGGGCTGAGAAACTCCACAAAGGAAGGTGCTGCACACTGCTTACATTGAGTGTTCTCACCCTTAGAGATTGCTTTGGTACTACCCAATGCGGTTTTTTTTCTCTAATGAAAAGTTGCGTGTAATTATAAAATGTGCCTATTTAGTTCACAACATAATCAGAGTATTTGCCATATTCAAGAAATTGTGATATTGTGAACTAATTTCACAAAAGATTTTTGCAGCCAGCTTACCACTACATGTGTTTTACATGTTTTTATTTTGTATGACTTTGACATTATTATTAATATTAACAGGAAACCTTTATGGAGAACAGGCTGGATGGAGTTTCTAGACGATTAATCCCTCCTGCCAGGTAAAACCTTCCATACAGTGGCATTATAGGGGCAATTCAGTTGTTTTGCCTTTTGAGGTGGCGTGCAGAAATGTGAGAAAATTGTCCTGTTCGGGCACCCAAATGTCACTTTTCGCATTGCGGACAGTACTTTAGTCTGGTTTAGCCGCTATACAGAACTAAACCCATTCTATTTGGGCGTGATAAGCGCTATAATTAATGGGAGGTCGGGAAATGTAATTGCTCAGTTTGGCACTTCTTCATTCTCACGGTAATTACAACAATTGACCCCCACCCCAGTTTGTTTCAACACAAAATCCTAATGCTGGGCACACACTAGACGGCATGCAAACACTACAATGTCACTCACGATTTCCCTGGAACTCCCGGACAAACGATATTGTGCGTACACACTGCACGATTTTACAAACGATATAAGTGAGTCGTTCAACACCCCCAAATTGTGGGGTTTCAGCCATCATTCGTCATTGGTAGTGTACACACTACACAATTTACTCCTAAGTGACATTTTTGAAAGTGAGTTGCATGTACAGAGGGCGTCTCTAGTGACCCGCTGGAGCGTGCATCACTAGCGATATAGTGCATACCCACTGACGATTTTAAGAATTTGTAATACTGTAACGAATGGTCATTATCGGGAAATTCGTTTAAAATGTTGTATAGCGTGTACCTGGCAAAAGACTGGATGTTCCAATTAGACTTGGACAGCACAGTAACTAGAGGCAATAATTAGCCTTGGTTGGATTGAGCTGAGCCTATGGCTGGTAATCATTCCGCACTCCAACTGTTTACTGAATATGTCTCCAATATGGAGACAAAAGCTGTATCTTCAGTATGACATGCAAAGGGTAGCTTGTCCACTTTAGCCAAAGTTATTGTTTGCTCATGGGGTGCTTCGGATCCACCAGATATTTATAAATGGCGGGTGCTTGTTAATGATGCTATTGACTGTGAGCGGTATGTTTACACTAGCTGCAACTCCTTCCTAAATTTCATAAATTGTAGGACAGATGGTCTCAGTCCCTCATGGGTCTCCACAGTCCTACTCAATAATTCTTCTTGTTATGGGCCATTATCACCTCCCCTTCTCTCCATTTCCTTATTTGTGTTTGTTTCCTTACCTCCTCCACATGCCATTTCATTGTGATATGTTTTGATTTTATTATAAGTTAATTTCATGTAAATTGGCTGGTGACTTTAATATCTACTCCTGACAGTTTTCTTTTTACCATTGCTCATGCCTGTGGTGTGTCAGCAACGATAGCTTGATGATGTTCTGTGATGATGGGCCCTCATTCCAAGTTGTTCGCTCGCAAGCTGCTTTTATCAGCATTGCACACGCTAAGCCGCCGCCTACTGGGAGTGAATCTTAGCTTAGCAAAATTGCGAACGAAAGATTCTCAAAATTGCGAATAGAAATTTCTTAGCAGTTTCTGAGTAGCTCGACACTTACTCTGCCACTGCGATCAGTTCAGTCAGTTTCGTTCCTGGTTTGACGTCACAAACACACCCAGCGTTCGCCCAGACACTCCCCCGTTTCTCCAGCCACTCCCGCGTTTTTCCCAGAAACGGCAGCGTTTTTTTCACACACACCCATAAACCGGCCTGTTTCCGCCCAGAAACACCCACTTCCTGTCAATCACATTACGATCACCAGAACGAAGAAAAAACCTCGTTATGCCGTGAGTAAATTACCAAACTTCTTAGCAAATTTACTTGGCGCAGTCGCAGTGCGAACATTGCGCATGCGCAATTAGCGGAAAATCACTGCGATGCGAAGAAAATTACCGAGCGAACAACTCGGAATGAGGGCCATGGTCTCCAAGCCCGTGGTTCAAACGCATGTCTAGCTGAATATGATTTGATGTTTTCCTTTAAATATACACATGAGGCTAAATGTAATAGGGTGCGATTTCGGAAAACGTGCGTTTTTTACCGCAAATTTGCACGTTTTCCGAAAATCGCAAATGTAATAGCTTGCTATTTTGATAAAAATCGCAAGTTTTGAACTTATACCAAAAATCGCAGGTGTATTAGGATGCAATTTTTTTAGCTTGCACACAAAACCTTACCAAAAATCGCCAGAATAATAGAATAATAACCAGGTTTAGACTGGCGATTTTTGGAGAAGCATGCACAGATCAGTGAGATCCGTGCATGCTTCTGTCTGTAAAAGTAAAGAAAGTGTTAAAAATATTTTAAAAAACGACGAGCAGGTCTCCCCAAACGCATAACCCGCCTCGGGCTCTTTGAGCCGGTCCTGGTTGCAAAAATACAGGGAAAAAATTGATTGGGGATTCCCCGTATTTAAACAGCCAGCACCGGACTCTTGGATCGGTCCTGGTTCCAAAAATACAGACGACAAAAGAAGTAGGGGTCCCCCATATTTTTGAAACCAGCACCAGGCTCCACTAGCCAGTGAGGTGATGCTGCAGCCAGGGGGATACTTTTATATAGGTTCCTGCGGCCAAAGCATCACTCCGCCCAACTAGTCACCCCTGGCTGGGGGAGTGGGGACCCCTTAAATCAAGGGGTCCCCCCTCCAGGCACCCAAGGGCCAGGGGCGAAGCCCTGGGCGGTGGATGGGGGCTGATAGCCAAATTTTTTGTAAAAAAAAATAAAAAAATTGCCATTTGTTGTGGAACTACAAGTCCCAGCAAGCCTCCCCCGTTTGCTGGTACTTGGAGAACCACAAGTACCAGCATGCAGGGGAATAACGGGCCCGCTGGTACCTGTAGTTCCACACCAAAAAAAATACCCAAGTCCCACGGAGCCCATCGGTACCCTTGGGGTACCTGTAAAAAAAATAAACCAATATACTTGCCTATAATCCAGTGAAGATCGGTCCCCTTCTTTCCATATAGGCATTCGTGGGTTAAAAAAATAAAAAAACTGCAAATAAAACCCGGTCTACGCCACTAAAGGGGGTCCATGTTTACACATGGATCCCCTTTCCCCGAATGCCGGGAAACCCCCATGACTCCTGTCACTAGAGGACCTGGCAGTAAATCGGGGAGGGCCACGTCATAGCGCTCTCCTGATTGGCTGTGCGCTCCAGGAGAGCGCTGTGACGTGGCCCTACTTTCACTGTGTGTGTGTGTTGTGTTTTTTATTTGGTTATTTCTTTTGTTGTGGAATTACAGGTACCAGCGGGTCCGTTATATCCCAGCATGCTGGTACTTGTGGTTCTCCAAGTACCAGCAAGCGGGAGAGGCTTGCTGGGACTTGTAGTTCCACAACAAAGGCCAATGTTCTTTATTTTTATACAGTTTTGCCTATCAGCTCCCCATCTACCGCCAAGGGATGGGAGGGGGACAGCCTCTGGCTTCACTGCCGGCCCTTGGGTGCCTGGAGGGGGGACCCCTTGATTTAAGGGTCCCCACTTTCCCAGGGAACCCCGGCCAGGGGTGACTAATTGGGGGGAGTGATGCTTTGGCCAAAGGGACCTAAATAAAAGTGTCCCCCAGCTGCGACATCACCTACCTGGCTAGTGGAGCCCAGTGCTGGTCTCAAAAATACAGGGGACCCCCTACTTCTATTGCCCCCCCCCCCCCCCCCCCCCGTATTTTTGGAACCAGGACTGGTCCAAGAGTCCGGTGCTGGTTGTTTAAATATGGGGAACCCCAATCAATATTTTTCCCTGTATTTTTGCATCCAGGACCGGCTCAAAGAGTCTGAGGCTGGTTATGCTTTTGGGGGGGACCTGCACGTTTTTTTTGTTCTGTTTTTTTAATATATTTTTAACGCTTTCTTTACTTTTACAGAAAGAAGCATGCACGGATCTCACTGATCTGTGCATTCTTCTGACTAAGTAATAAAAACATGACCTTAAATCTGCATGTTTTTATTACTAAAAATCGCATGTTTCCTTTACTAAAAACCGCAAAAAATCACATGCAAATTCCATATTAACCTTAAAATTCGCACCCTATAACATTTGTAATTTTTAGTAAAAACGTGCGATTTGGTGCAATTTTCTTTTTAGACACCTAAAAAAATCTCACCCTATTTATTACATGTGGCCTATAGACTGCATACCCTCCAACTGTACCTTTTTAATAGGTACAGTACTTTTTTTTTTTTTTTTTTTTATGGTCTGTACCTATTTTTGGCTCTCCAAACTTCCATTGAAAGTATAGGAAAAGGGACATGACCACGCCCCCTTTACCTGTGGCCACACCCCTTTTTCTAATTTGTACCGATGTTTGTGTGTAAAATGTTGGAGGGTATGCGACTGTTTTTTATTGTTGCATATGTTCTCGCATAACCATGACATATTTTTCCTCGCAAAAGTACAAAATTCGGAAATAACACCTATAATATAGACTGGGCATTCTTTTATGCCTCCCAGTATGCTTAAAACTCACACTGTCCATTCAAAAAGGAGTTCAGGCTACTAGTTATGTGTTTTGGAATTTACTAACATTTGGGACAGATGTATTAACCTGGAGAAGGCATAAGGAAGTGATAAACCAGTGATATGTGCAAGGTGATAAACACACCAACCAATCAGATCCTAACTGTTAATTTACATATTGGAGCTGATTGGCTGGTGCCTTTATCACCATGCACATATCACTGGTTTATCACTTCCTTATGCCTTTTCCAGGTTAATACATTTGCCCCACAGTACTATAAGGAAGCGTAATAGATTTTCATAATAAAAAATACATAGAAACCCTGCAAGGTCTATTCATGAAGCAGTGAAAAGTGTGGAGTAGTGAGCCAGTGGAAGAGTTGCCCATGGCAACCAATAAGTGTTGAGGTAACATTTAAATAGTGCATTCTGTAAAATTATACAAAGCAGCTGATTGGTTGCCATGGGCAACTTCTCCGCTGGTTCACTTCTCTACACTTTTTACTGCTTCATGAATAGACACCCTAGTAGTTGATCAGTTCTCTTCGTTAGGGAGTATCTGGCTCAAACTAATGCTTATAATTGGGGATAATATCCTGTTACCGCCCACATAACTTTCATAAACTTTCCTATCAAATTGCATCCACTCTGCACACACATCCTCACATATCCTACATGTCTTCTCATTCTTCAATTTCCCTTCCTCCCGACCCCGGTTCATCATTGCTGTATGACCATATCATACAGCCCACCAAGAACCTTTGCAATCTGGCAGACAACTAAGCAATAGATAGCACTTTTCCTTGTGTATACATGCCTATTTTCCTATAGATTGTAAGCTTGCCAGCAGGGCCTTCCTACCTCTGACTGTTTGTTATTACCCAGTTTTGTTATATCATTGTTATTTCCAATTGTAAAGCGCAATGGAATTTGCTGCGCTATATAAGAAACTGTTAAATAAATAAATAAATGACTTCTACTTTGGGCTTTAGGATGATGTCCACAGAAAGTGCAAACAGCTTCACATTGATAGGAGAAGCATCTGATGGAGGCACGATGGAGAATCTAAGTAGAAGACTCAAGGTAACAGACTAGTCATCAGCCTACTGCTACAATTGAATTCAGATTTTAACACTGTAAGCAATCCGCTACGGAATCTTTCCGTTTTGTCTTTCAGGTGACTGGAGATCTCTTTGACATCATGTCAGGACAGACTGATGTGGACCATCCCCTGTGTGAGGAGTGTACAGACACTCTTTTAGACCAGCTTGATAACCAGCTGAATATCACAGAGAACGAGTGTCAGAACTACAAGTATGAGACCTAGAGCATTGCGATATATAGCAGTAGGAAACAAATACACCACATCATATCTGGTTACCATTATCTTTGTTTGTATATTGTGAGGTCTTCCATATGCAAAGTACTGGGAGGTATTTGAGCATGTTCTCCTATGTGTATTGCACATGATCCATAGAGGGTTTTTAGCATAAGAACATTTTGACGTAGCTGACACAGATTCTGATGTATACTATACCTCATATATGCTATATTTCTCTATTACAGTATAACACTATTTTATATTTGACAGCCCTGCCCCTTAGACATCCATGCAGCTCATATAGGAATTGTTGGTGGCTTGCTGGGATCAAACTTCTTGAGCTACACTTCTTTCTTACATGGTATTTACACATCATAGGTCTACTACTGAGCCGTAAGCATCCATGGCTGCTTTAACGTACGGCCACGGCAGGCTTTCTTATGCTAATGGAAGAATCAACGCATATAAATACGAAAGATACGCGTGTCTGCATGTGGAAGCCGATCCTGCCCTGTTTTTACATCTACAGCTGCATCAGTCATCATTAATCTCAGGGCTTGCACCCATCCCATGTTGGGTGCAAAAGATTCATCTGAAGTAGGAATTCTTTTTTCGTCTACACGCTGTGAACGAACATGGAAGCCGTCATACAGGCCCACGATACTCCCAGCGTACGAAACATTTCTGTGCATTTATATGATCACAGCCTATTTGCCCATGTCATGAAAAGTGAGGTCTGTTAAGACAAATCAATCCATGCTCCCTAGTGGACTTTGTGCATGATCTAGTGCTTGAGCGTACACCGATTTCTTACTGTAGTATGATCCATATTCCGCTTATGTGCAACTTGGAATCAGGCTCTATATGGGCAATTCAATTGTTTTCCCCCACAGCTATCAGTAGAGGGGGGGGGGGGGGGGGGGGCGTAAAACCAAACGAGTCAATTGTTGCTCCATTTAGACGCCTATTAGCTGAGAGGGTGACATTTCTTCTCACGGCTTCCTCAGGTGCAAGAAGAAATGTATGTAAAGTCTGTGGTTTAGGCACCCAAATTTACCTAACCAGGACTTTAGATGGGATTAGCCGCTATTCGCGGCTAAACCCTGCCTATGTGGGCACGTATAAAGCAATGACCACCCGATCAAAGCAACCATTGAATTGATCTGATGGGTGCCCATTACTTTGGGGGCCCCCAAAAAAACATTTGAATCGCCCCCTATGTCTGTATGTTATCAGAGGCAGGACTTGTTTACATTGTGTTTTTAGACGCTGCCTGGAGATTCTGGAGAGGATCAATGAAGATGATAAGGAGAAACTAGAAGCCAAGCTGAAGGAGCTAGCGGAGGATGAAGAAAGGCTGATTCAGGAGTTGGAGGAAGTAGAGCGAAACCAAGAGCAGGTGGCTCAAGACATAGAGCAAGTCCGACAGGAGGCAGAGAGGCTAGAGCAGGAGGAGGCTCAGTAAGTGTGATCTTTACTTTAGTACTGCCCTCTATAAAGAGCTTTCTTCTTTTGTATACTAAACATTTCCATTCTTTTTGAACAAGATTTATGCATTAATCATGTGGGGGCAGAAAAAGATTTGAATGTAATTCAGTTCCTTCCCCCACGGGGACCTATCTGAATGCTTGGCTTTATAGTCGTCAGCATCATTATCAGTATCACACGAGTCCTGTCTTTGATGCCAAGGATCCATCTGAAAAAGGGGCATATTTATGTGTTTGCACAAATGTGCAGAACCCAAAGTTCCATTGACCTTCCTTCCCTGAACTTGCCTTACATACGAACGCACTGTTATCACACAATTGAGCCCTTTAGTCGCAAGTGGAGGAGCAGCTGAGCAGGGTATGACTCTGCTACGCATGCTTGGCTCTGTGCTTGAATTCATCATTACATCAGCCCCATGGAGTTATATTTATTTAAGTCTGGCAGTTACCCTTCTTTCCCCTCTCGTTCACTTAAGATACCAAAAAGAGTACAGTGAGTTCAAGCGTCAACAGCTGGATTTGGATGATGAACTAAAGAGTGTGGACAACCAGATGAGATATGCTCAGTTGCAGCTGGACAAGCTGAAAAAGACAAATGTCTTTAATGCCACCTTCCATATATGGTAAGCTGTGGTGCCGGAGAGTACGTTATGCATATGTGGCCCTTTTATGTCATTTTAAATGTGGATTCTTATTTTCATTATGGGGTAGGTTCACACCAGGGTCTTTTTATGCATGTCTCCCCATATTTATATGGGGTCCTCCAGGTGTTAAGGTTTTCACCCAAAGGCATGCTGGTGTGTGTGTATGTGCTTGTGTAATAGGGAATGTAGAGTATATGCTCCCCTGTGGCAGGATTGATGAATTGTTGGCGCTATATACAGTAAATATCAGTTTAAAATAAGATTTTACTCACCGGTAAATCTATTTCTCGTAGTCCGTAGTGGATGCTGGGGACTCCGTAAGGACCATGGGGAATAGACGGGCTCTGCAGGAGACTGGGCACTCTAAAGAAAGATTTAGGACTATCTGGTGTGCACTGGCTCCTCCCCCTATGACCCTCCTCCAAGCCTCAGTTAGGAACTGTGCCCGGAAGAGCTGACACAATAAGGAAGGATTTTGAATCCCGGGTAAGACTCATACCAGCCACACCAATCACACCATATAACACGTGATAGGAACCCCGGTTAACAGTATGATAACAATTGGAGCCTCTGAAGAGATGGCTCACAACAAAACCCGATTTTTGTAACAATAACTATGTACAAGTATTGCAGACAATCCGCACTTGGGATGGGCGCCCAGCATCCACTACGGACTACGAGAAATAGATTTACCGGTGAGTAAAATCTTATTTTCTCTGACGTCCTAGTGGATGCTGGGGACTCCGTAAGGACCATGGGGATTATACCAAAGCTCCCAAACGGGCGGGAGAGTGCGGATGACTCTGCAGCACCGAATGAGAGAACTCCAGGTCCTCCTCAGCCAGGGAATCAAATTTGTAGAATTTATCAAACGTGTTTGCCCCTGACCAAGTAGCTGCTCGGCAAAGTTGTAAAGCCGAGACCCCTCGGGCAGCCGCCCAAGATGAGCCCACCTTCCTTGTGGAATGGGCTTTTATTGATTTAGGCTGCGGTAATCCTACCGCAGAATGCGCCAGCTGAATAGTGCTACAAATCCAGCGCGCCATAGACTGCTTAGAAGCAGGAGCACCCAGCTTGTTGGGTGCATACAGGATAAACAGCGAGTCAGTTTTTCTGACTCCAGCCGTCCTGGAAACATAAATTTTCAGGGCCCTGACTACGTCCAGCAACTTGGGATCCTCCAAGTCCCTAGTAGCCGCAGGCACCACAATAGGTTGGTTCAAGTGAAAAGCTGAGACCACCTTCGGGAGAAACTGAGGACGAGTCCTCAATTCTGCCCTATCCATCTAGAAAATCAGATAAGGGCTTTTTCAAGACAAAGCCGCCAATTCTGAAACCCGCCTGGCCGAAGCCAGGGCCAACAGTACGACCACTTTCCACGTGAGATATTTTAATTCCACAGTCTTAAGTGGTTCGAACCAATGTGATTTCAGGAATGCCAAAACCACATTGAGATCTCAAGGTGCCACTGGGGGCACAAAAGGAGGCTGAATATGCAGAACTCCTTTGACAAAAGTCTGAACTTCAGGCAGTGAAGCCAGTTCTTTCTGGAAGAAAATCGACAGAGCCGAAATCTGGACCTTGATGGACCCCAATTTGAGGCCCAACGTCACCCCTGCTTGCAGGAAGTGTAGGAATCGACCCAGTTGAAATTCCTCCTTCGGGGCCTTCATGGCCTCACACCAAGCAACATATTTCGCCAAATGCGGTAATAATGTCTTGCGGTGACATCCTTCCTGGCTTTGATCAGGGTAGGGATGACTTCCTCCGGAATACCCTTTTCCTTTAGGATCCGTTGTTCAACCGCCATGCCGTCAAACCCAGCCGCGGTAAGTCTTGGAACAGACAGGGTCCCTGCTGCAGCAGATCTTGTCTGATCGGCAGAGGCCAAGGGTCCTCTGCCAGCATCTCTTGAAGTTCCGGGTACCAAGCTCTTCTTGGCCAATCCGGAACCACGAGTATGGTTTTCACTCCTCGCATTCTTATTATTCTCAGTACCTTGGGTATGAGAGGTAGAGGAGGAAACACATAAACCGACTGGTACACCCACGGTGTCACTAGAGCGTCCACAGCGATCGCCTGAGGGTCCCTTGACCTGGCGCAATATCTTTTCAACTTTTTGTTGAGGCGGGACGCCATCATGTCCACCCGTGGTCATTCCCAACGGTTTACCCGCATTTGGAAAACTTCTGGAAGAAGTCCCCATTCTCCCGGGTGTAGGTCGCCCATCGGAGAATCCTTGTGGCTTCTGCCATCGCCATCCTGCTTCTTGTGCCGCCCTGTCTGTTTACATGGGCGACCGCCGTGATATTGTCTGATTGAATCAGTACCGGCTGGTTCTGAAGCAGGGGCCTTGCTTGGCATAGGGCATTGTAAATGGCCCTTAGCTCCAGAATATTTATGTGAAGCGAAATCTCCTTGGAAATTTCTTCCCTGTGTGACTGCACCCCAGCCCCGAAGGCTGGCCTCCGTGGTCACCAGGACCCAGTCCTGTATTCCGAATCTGCGGCCCTCTAGTAGATGAGCCCTCTGCAGCCACCACAGCAGCGACAACCTGTTTCTTGCCGACAGGGTTATCCGCTGTTGTATCTGTAGATGGGACCCGGACCATTTGTCCCACAGGTCCCACTGGAACGTCCTCACGTGGAACCTTCCGAATGGAATTATGCTTCGTACGAAGCTACCATTTTTTCCAGGACTCGTGTGCTTCCACTGGAAGAAACACTCTTTTCTGGTCTGTGTCCAGAATCATTCCCAGGAACAGAAGACGTGTCGTCGGGACCAGCTGTGACTTTGGAATATTGATAATCCAGTCGTGCTGTTGTAGCACTTCCCGAGAGAGTGCTACCCCCACTACCAACTGTTCTTTGGACCTCGCCTTTATCAGGAGATCGTCCAAGTACGGGATAATAAAAACTTCCTTCTTGCGAAGGAGTATCATCATCTCGGCCATTACCTTGGTAAAGACCTTCGGTGCTGTGGACAACTCCAACGGCAGCGTCTGGAACTGATAGTGACAGTCCTGTACCACACATCTGAGGTACTCCTGGTGAGGGTAAATGGGGACATGCAGGTACGCATCCTTGATGTCCAGGGAGACCCTGTAATCCCCCTCGTCCAGGCTCGTAATAACCGCCCTGAGCGATTCCATCTTGAACTTGAATCTTCTGATATAAAAGTTCAAGTATTTTAAGATGGGTCTCGCCGAACCGTTCTGTTTCGGTACCACAACCACTGTGGAATAGTAACCCCTTCCTTGCTGAAGGAGGGGCACCTTGACAATCACTTGTTGTGATTATAGTGTTGAATAGCCACCAACACCGCCTCCCTGGCAGAGGGAGGTGCCGGTAAGGCAGATTTTAGGAAACGGCGGGGGGAAGAACGTCTCGAACTCCAGCCTGTACCCCTGAGATACTATTTGAAGGACCCAGGGATCCATGTGAGAGAGCACACTGGGCGCTGAAATTTCTGAGATGGGCCCCCACCGTACCCGGGTCCGCCTGAGCTGCCCCAGCGTCATGCTCTGGACTTACCGGACGCAGGGAGGACTTCTGCTCTTGGGAACTAGCTGTGTGCTGCAGCTTTTTCCTCTACCTTTGCCTCTCGGCAGAAAGGATGAGCCTCTAGCCCTCTTGCTTTTCTGGGGCCGAAAGGACTGTACTTGATGATACGGTGCTTTCTTTTGTTGTGGGGTAGCCTGTGGCAAAAAAGTCGATTTCCCAGCAGTAGCTGTGGAAACGAGGTCTGAAAGACCATCCCCAAACAGTTTTACCCCCTTATAGGGCAAAACTTCCATGTGCCGATTCGAGTCGGCATCGCCTGACCATTGCCGAGTCCATAACCCCCGTCTGGCGGCAATGGACCTAGCGCTTATTTTTGATGCCAGCCGGCAAATATCCCTCTGTGCATCACGCATGTATAAGACCACGTCTTTTATATGCTCTATTGTCAGCAAAATATTGTCCCTATCCATAGTAATTTTCCGACAGGGAATCTGACCACGCAGCGGGAGCACTGCACATCCATGCCGAAGCAATGGCTGGTCGCAATATAATGCCCGAGTGTGTGACTATATCTTTCAGGGTAACCCCCTGCTTTTTATCAGCAGGTTCCTTCAGGGCGGCCGTATCCGGAGACGGTAGTGCCACCTTTTCTGATAAGCGTGTAAGCGCTGTATCTACCCTATGGGGTGTTTCCCAACGTGACCTATCCTCTGGCGGGAAAGGGTACGCTGCCAATTACCGTTTAGAAATTATCAATTTCTTACCGGGGGAAGACCACGCTTCCTCACACACCTCAATTTATTTCTCAGATGCAGGAAAAACTACTGGTAGTTTTCTCTCACCAAACATAATACCCTTTTATGTGGTACCTGGGGTATTATCATAAATGTGTAATACATTTTTCATTGCCTCAAACATGTAACGGGTCGACCTATTTGGAGGGTACACTAGTCTCATCGTCGTCGACACTGGAGTCGGTATCCGTGTCGACATCTGTTTCTGCCATCTGAGGTAGCGGGCGTTTTTAGAGCCCCCCATGACATTTGAGACGCTGGAACAGGCACAAGCTGAGTAGCCGGCTGTTCTGTGTCGTCGACCTTTTGTGTAAGGAGTTGACACTTTCACGTAATCCTTCCATAAGTCCAACCACACCGGTGTCGATCCCGCAGGGGGTGACATCACATTTACAGGCATTCGCTCCGCCTCCACATCATTATCCTCCTCATACATGTCGACATAGCCGTACCGACACACAGCACACACACAGGGAATGCTCTGACAGAGGACAGGACCCCACAAAGCCCTTTGGGGAGACAGAGGGAGAGTATGCCAGCACACACCAGGGCGCTATATATCACAGGGATATCACATATAAGAGTGTTTTCCCTTATAGCTGCCTATATATATTGTATACTGCGCCTAAATTGTGCCCCCCCTCTCTTTTTAACCCTTGACTGCAGGGGAGAGCCAGGGAGCTTCCCTCCAACGGAGCTGTGAGGGAAAAATGGCGCCAGTGTGCTGAAGGAGATAGCTCCGCCCCTTTTTCGCGGACTTTCTCCCGCATTTTTATGGATTCTGGCAGGGGTTAAAAAGCACCTATATAGCCTCTGGGGCTATATATGGTGCCAGTTTGCCAGCCAAGGTGTCAGTATTGCTGCTCAGGGCGCCCAGCGCCCTGCACCCATCAGTGACTGAAGTGTGTGGTGTGCATGAGGAGCAATGGCGCACAGCTGCAGTGCTGTGCGCTACCTTGGAGAAGACAGAAGTCTTCAGCCGCCGATTTTCCGGACCACCTTCTTGCTTCTGGCTCTGTAAGGGGGACGGCGGCGCGGCTCCGGGAACGGACGACGAGGTCGGGTCCTGTGTTCGATCCCTCTGGAGCTAATGGTGTCCAGTAGCCTAAGAAGCCCAAGCTACCACCACTTAGGTAGGTTCGCTTCTTCTCCCCTTAGTCCCTCGATGCAGTGAGCCTGTTGCCAGCAGGTCTCACTGAAAATAAAAAACCTAACAAACACTTTCTTCCTAGGAGCTCAGGAGAGCCCCTAGTGTGCATCCAGCTCAGCCGGGCACAGAAATCTAACTGAGGCTTGGAGGAGGGTCATAGGGGGAGGAGCTAGTGCACACCAGATAGTCCTAAATCTTTCTTTAGAGTGCCCAGTCTCCTGCGGAGCCCGTCTATTCCCCATGGTCCTTACGGAGTCCCCAGCATCCACTAGGACGTCAGAGAAAATAATGGGGAGAACACAATATTAGTTATTTCAAATATTCAGAAAGGAGAGCCCAGTGTCCATAGTTGTTTGCATGTGTTTCTTTTACAAATAAATGATTTGATTTGAGTGTTCTACCATAAAATGAGGACATGCTTTATATTGGAGGTGTCCACTTATCTTACCAGGACTAACCAAACCCTGGCCAAATGACACAAAATAACAGCAAATTTATGCCCATCCTTCTAGGTTCATGGCTTCTAAGGAGTGTATTCAATTATTGTCGGAAACTGCCGTCTTGTCGGAAAGACGGCAGTTTCCGACTTGTTTAGGACGGAAGGGGTTCCGACCTATTCAATGCCGGCTCACATTTTCCGACAAGTCGGGAGTTCCTGACTTGGCGGAAAACGCATCGATTTCCAGAATCCACGTGTACAGTCGGAAGTGCGGACAAACCTGACAGGTTTTAGCCCCATTTCCGAGAATGTCAATCCAACTTTAAAAAAAGTTGGATTGGCATTGTCTGAAACGGAGCAAACCTGTCGAGTTTGGCCGATTATTGAATACTCACATGTCTGATCCTTTCCGTCGGAAAGGATCCGACACGAATTGAATATACCCCTAAGAATGCAAACTGTACTCTTCTTTTGCTGATTCTTATAGGCATAGTGGTCAGTTTGGCACAATCAACAACTTCCGGCTCGGTCGTTTACCCAGTGTTCCTGTGGAGTGGAACGAAATCAATGCAGCTTGGGGTCAAACTGTTCTACTCCTGCATGCCCTGGCCAACAAAATGGGTCTTGAGTTCCAAAGGTGAGGCATAGTCCAGATGCTCTAATCCATATAATTTTTGTGCTGCTTCTTCTCCAGGATAAAAAGAGCCATCATTATTAAATATTTTCTGTATGCCAACATTTATCTTTCTATTTACCATGTAGGTACCGACTGGTGCCATTTGGAAACCATTCTTACTTGGAATCACTCACAGATAAGGCAAAGGTACATAACTGTATATTAAGCTGTGCTTTATGACATAATTTTAGTATGTATAAATATGTCTGTGTTCTAACTTAGAAGGAAAGACTCATTTTTAATTTAGTATTTTTATAAATATACATAAAAATAATACAAACACACTTTTAAAATAAATTACAGCACTGCAATGCGTGCTGCATTGCAGTGCTGTAATTTATTTTAAAAGTGTGTTTGTATTATTTTTATGTATATTTATAAAGATACTAAATTAAAAATGAAATGTAAAAATACATCCGTGATTGGGATGTGGTTAAGATTCCTGCTGTCAAAATACTGACACCCGTCAAAATCCTGACATTGTAATCCTGAAAGGGTCAGGATACCGACGCCGGAACTCTTGACGGCCGTGATCCCGACCATTGTAAGTATAGCCGCCGAACTGTGGTTAGTGCGGGGGGAAATTAGCTTTAGCCAACACTGGGGGGAGTAGGGTTTGGCTGCAGCGGGTGGGAGGTTAGGGTTAGGCTGCATACGGGAAGGGGAGGGGTGTTAGGGTCACGCACCACTGGGGAAGGGGAATGGGGTGTTTAGATATAGGCACTAAGGGTGGAGGGTTAGGGTTAGGCTGCGGGGGGTGGTTAGTCATCACTGGGGGGGGGGGGGGGGGGCTAGGCTGCGGGAAGGGAGGGTTAAGGGGTAGGTAGGTGACAGGGGTTAGCAAAGTAATCACCCCTGTCGGGATTTCATACTTCAGGATGCCGGCATCCTGCATCCCGTTCAGCGGTTATTCATTCTGAACCCCTGTGATTTGTATAAAAGCTGTTTAACTATTAAAAAATTAGAGAATATAACAACTAGTCTTCATGGATATAAGTAGGTGCAGTGGCACGGGGTCTAGATGACCCCCCAATATGGTTGAATGTGTTAGGTCGACAGGGTCATATGGTCGAAGTTTTCTGTTTGCTTTTTCAACATTTTCATCATTTACCGAGCTCATGGACTACGATTTGGAACAGTGGTGGTAATTCAGAGTTGATCGCAGCAGCAAATTTGTTAGCAGTTAGGCAAAACCATGGGGCTCATTCCGAGTTGATCGCTAGCTGAAAATGTTCGCTGCGATGATGCAAAAAAACTGCACTTCTGCGTATGCGGCGCAATGCGCACGCGCGACGTACTTTCACAACGACCGATGTAGTTTCACACAAGGTCTAGCGAAGCTTTTCAGTCGCACTGGTGGGCGCAGAGTGATTGACATGAAGTGGGCGTTTCTGGGTGTCAACTGGCCGTTTTCAGGGAGTGTTCGAAAAAACGCAGGCGTGCCAGGAAAAACGCAGGCGTGGCTGGCCGAACGCAGGGCATGTTCATGGCGTCAAAACAGGAACTGAATAGTCTGAAGTTATCACAAGCGCGGAGTAGGTCTGAAGCTACTCTGAAACTGCATACAATTATTATGTAGCCGCTGTGCGATCCTTTCACTCGCACTTCTGCTAAGCTAAAATACCCTCCCAGTGGGAGGCGGCATAGCGTTTGCACGGCTGCTAAAAACAGCTAGCGAGTGAACAACTCGGAATGACCCCCTATGTGCACTGCAGGTGGGGCAGATATAACATTTGCAGAGAGAGTTAGATTTGGGTGGGTTATATTGTTTCTGTGCAGGGTAAATACTGGCTGCTTTATTTTTACACTGCAATTTAGATATCAGTTTGAATACACCCCACCCATATTTACGTTATATCTGTCCACTCCTGCACTGCACATGATTTTGCCCAACTGCTAACAAATTTGCTGCTGCGATCAACTCTGAATTAGGCCCAGTAACCTGTGGCATGCACATTGGTAGCGGAACAAGGTACCTTGCCCAAAGTATGGCGAGCGAAGCAGAACACTAATTGGGGTCACATGTGGTTTAACATAGAAAATGATACCCAAAGAAAAAAAAAAAATGGTGTCGACCATTGCCATGTTGAGCTTTTGGTCCTGTCAACCTAATTCTGGTCAACCCAATGATCCACACCCCAGCTGCACCACTTGCACATTACTTATTTGATCATTTTAGCCTCTCTCGCAAGTAAATAAACACAATCATCCATTAGCAGGTCCAATGATTCATGCTTCATCAGTACTTTTATATGTTAATAAAGTATCCTCAAGATTGGTTAAGACGTCACAATGGAGACGCACAATAACTAATAGGATGTCTTCCTTGGTCTATTCTCGGTCTTCTCTTCCAGGAGCTTCCACTGTACTGTTCAGGTGGGCTAAGATTTTTCTGGGATAACAAGTTTGACCATGCAATGGTAGCTTTCCTGGATTGTGTGCAGCAATTCAAGGAAGAGGTAGAGCGAGGGGACACTGGGTTCTGTCTTCCCTACAGGTTAGTGACATTTTGACACTTTTGTGTATGTCCAGATGTATACAAAGGAAATCTTTCAGTAAATTATGAATGCTGAGCCCAATTACTACATTGTAGTCTTTTCTTTCCATTTATCTGTAATAAACTGGTGTTTGACAATCTAGAGATTACTACATGACCTTACACTTCTCTTTGTGACCTAAAGTACATAGATGAAGTCGGTCCAAATAATTTTTATCCATATGCCTTAACCTGTTATATTAAATGTGATAACCTGCAGACTTTACATGTGAAGTAAATGATGTAATGTGCATAGTATACTGTATATGAGAATATGTTCCTAGTAATTACAGCTTTAATAAGATTAGATATCTTTATCTATGTAGTATGTAAAAATTATGGCTTGTGTGCTAAATGCTAATATCACATGAGGGTAAATGCTATTGCATAAAACAAGTGTTCTTCCTAATGAATAAGCCAGAAAGCATTTATACAGAGGCTCTTTACACTTCTATTTGTCATTGTATTGATTATACAGCTCTATTACCAGAATATTCTAGTTGCACAATTCATTCTAATAAACGTTAACTGTGGGGATTCTTGAAGACATTGGGTCCTTCATAAGGGGTTCCTATTTGGTGTTTGCCCCACCCACTGTCCACATCAAGACATTACTATGAGTGTCGACTTTCTAAATCCCAGCGCCAAACTTTTATTTACTCTGCTACCGTTATCAATGATCCAAAGCGTTGTAGTGCTTGTGGCAGGAGGTGTGACCAACATGGCTATCTGTTGCACCTTGCATAAATCCTGCCCACCTTTATGGGCGCCATATTTCTTCCAACGCCAAGACAATGCTGCTCCTAGAAAATGTCCCCACAATTATGGTAATGGTTAGGAGTTAACATTTTGAATTATTCTTTAAATCAATATGCTAATTCTCTTACCCGTTCTTTCAGGATGGATGTTGAGAAGGGGAAAATTGAAGACACCGGTGGCAATGGTGGATCCTACTCTATTAAGACACAGTTTAACTCTGAGGAACAGTGGACTAAGGCTCTAAAATTCATGCTGACCAATCTGAAATGGGGTTTGGCTTGGGTTTCCTCTCAGTTCTACAACAAGTGACATGGGAATGGCGGCTGGACCACAACACACATGTCATCAATGTTTGATATCAATGGCACTGAGGAGGGGGGTTCTAATAGCTGTACGTGTAATGAACCCTATCGCTGCCTGAGGCTGGCTCCTCTGGCATTAGAGGTGCTAATGCAGCTTTTTGCCTTTTCAGTTGTAACACCAGTGACTTGACCAGGAGGCCATTTGTGTAAACGGACAAGTAATTTTGAAACGTAGAAAGCGGAGCCACCTTTAAAGCTTGTTTAGGACATAGATAACTGTTAAAAATATAAAATATATATTGATCAAATGTACAGGAAAATGGGGAGAGTATATTGATACTTCTAGTTATGCAATGGAATATGTTGTAGCAACCAAGACACTTGTATAGGGGTATTTTTTCCTCTAGCTGCCTATATCATACCTCCTCTGCAAGATAAAGCTGGGGTGGGACCGATCTATTGGCACTTCCTGTATAGTTGTATTTATATTTGACCTCAAGCAATAGATGACATTGGGGCTTTTGCAGCAATGTAATGGACTTGTAATGTAATGAATGAGTTGTTTGAAAATAAAGTTATTTGTAATGTATATTTCCAGCATCTGTGCACTAATGATGTAACACACTGAAATAAAGAGGGTTCTGCAATTGTACCAAAAATATGTCAGTAGCATTTCTAACTATAATTTAAATATTATTGAACAGTTTTTTTTCATAGTGTATTTTTATATATTTAAAGGGCATGGGCATATTTACACAAACCAGCACTTTTCCTTCCACTTATGGCTCATTGCAAAACAATACATCAAACGTAAGTGTATATACTGTATACTGTTTTGTAATTAACTTTGCTAAAGAGCTTGAACTACCAAAAATAAGTTTCAATTGTTTCAGCTGGTAAAAACAAGGGTATTACGATTACAGGTTGGCACCAATCAATCATAGCTTTCTGGCCTCCCAGGATGCAACAGGCCTGTCCATTTATCCTCGCCTACTGGTTCAGGCAAATCGTTTTTTTGTTTGGTGCGGCAGGAGCCGGACCATGGTCAGAGGGCTGCTGGTTTTTTAGCAGCCCTAAGCTTTCTTAATTTATTTTTATAGTCTTACTAGTTTTTTGAGTGATCTTTCTAAACAGTGTTTTATACGCTTAGAGTCTCTCCAACAACTCTCCGCCGGGTCGCGACAACGCTTACCCACGAGTACAGTGCTGTTTCGGCGGGCGTCCGTGTCGGATATGCTAGCAGGTCCAGCAGACGTTACCAGGCTGTGGCTGGAGCACGAGGAGAAGGTAAGGCATCGGTTCCGCTTAGCTAGATGGAATACGGACACAGCTGCACTGTTTTGGGAGGAGACTACCAAACGGTAGCTGACACGGCTGTCACCGCGGGTGCACCAGTGCTAGGCCTTAGGGATCATAGGCTCCAGGAATAGCATGAGGCTGCGATCCCTAGGGTTGATGTCAGCAGGGGGAGTCAGACGCTCTCCTGGACGCTCCTCCCCCCAGTTCATGACCAGTTTCCTCCGAGTCTCCCACCATGAACTGTTTCCTTCCGTCCCAGACACTATGCAGGGGATCCGGTTGCTGCATAGTCTGCTGTGTGACCGGTGCGTCTGTGCTCACTGAGCGTCTGTGTACACTATAGGTTCATGGAGCGGCAGTGTACACTAGTAGCGCCTGGATCCACTCAGCGTTTGCTAACGTATTGATCGATCCTGGAAGCGAGGCAAGTCTCCCTGTATCCCATTCTACTGAGTACGGGCTATACATTCCGAGTTGATTGCTAGCAGAAAATGTTCGCTGTGCAGCGATGATGCAAGAAAACTGCACTTCTGTGCAAGCGTATGCGGCGCAATGCGCACGCGCAACGTACTTTCACAACGGACGATGAATTTTTACACAAGGTCTAGCGAAGCTTTTCAGTCGCACTGGTGGCCGCAGAGTGATTGACAGGAAGAGGGCGTTTCTGGGTGTCAACTAGCCGTTTTCAGGGAGTGCTCGAAAAAACGCAGGCGTGGCTGGGCGAACGCAGAGCGTGTTCGTGACGTCAAAACAGGAACTGAACAGTCTGAAGTCATCGCAAGCGCTGAGTAGGTCTGAAGCTACTCTGAAACTGCACAAAATCATTTTGTAGCCGCTGTGCGATCCTTTCGTTCACACTTCTGCTAAGCTAAAATACACTCGCAGTGGGCGGTGGCATAGCGTTTGCACGGCTGCTAAAAACAGCTAGCGAGCGATAAACTTGGAATGACCCCCCAAATCTCTAGCTACCTTTTTTGAGTACGAATAGTTAGATAAGTGCCTATTGCATATGAGTCTGTATACATTTGCTGTTTCTTTCGCATTGCGTCTGAATACGTTAGATCTGTTTAAACATGATCAGTAATATGTTCTCCTACATACTTAAAAAAATGTGTTTGTAGTTGATGATGTGCTCATATTGCTAATGTATAACGTGACTGACTGCTAGTGTGATTGCTGACTTTACTATATGTTGTCAGTTGTTTTTTTCTGATCCTCAATGCTGCTGCATGGGTAGGGTCAAATTGTATGTCACTTTAGAAGGTTTAAAGTGATTACAGTCACAAATTGTATAGTACATTGTGAAAGTGCTGATTATTTATCATGTCTAAGAGCGGCAAAGGTGAGGAAGGTACACTCATAGCAACACCAACACTCATATCATGTTTGTCTTGCAAAACTGTATTATCCTCTCAGGATCTGGTTTAGGATGGTTTGTGTGCAAATTGTTTTAGTTTTCCGCAAAATACAAGGCCGATCCCTGTACAACGTCCGGTACAGATGGATTCACCTTGGGCTATGTTTGCACAGACCTTATCCAGTATAGCTGAACGGATAATTCCTCCAGCTTCTATACCAGGAATGGGTTACACTGTTAACCCTTACATGCAGCTCCCTACCTACGGTATATCATTTCCAACAGCAGCTTCTCAAATGAACAAGCTGATAAACCGATGGTAAGTAAATCTTCACCTTCACAGGCTCCACATGAGGATTCATCAGAAGATGAAAGCTCAATTAATTCTACTTTGTCATATGAAGAGGATGAAGAAGGTCTCAGCTCAGTGGATATAGCTGAGTTAAGTAGAGCAATGAAAGCCGTTCTATACTTAGAGGATTCAGCAGAGCCTGTGTTAAAAACCAAGGCACCTGTGTTTAAACGTCCCAAAACAGTTAAGACAGTTTCCAAGGTCAGATCAGCTGATGGAAATCATGGAAGAGGCTTGGGCTATGCCCAATAAGAAATGTAAAATTCCCAAAAAATGGGATTCCAATTATCCACTTCCAGCTGGGGATTGTTTAAAACGAGAGGTGGCTCCTAAAGTAGATGTGCATGTGATTCGATTAGTGGGAAAATCTATATTGCCTTTGCCGTCAACATCATTAAATGATGTCATGGATAGGAAGGTGGATGGGTTTCTAAAGGCCATATTTTCCCTATCCGGGGCAGTCATAAGGCCAGCCATGGCTTCAGCTTGGATGGCAAAGGCAGTGGCTGCCTGGGCTGATACATTGGAGGGGGATTTTCCTGTAGCTTCTAGAGAGCAGAAATCCCACATAGCTCATATAAAACAGGCGGCCATATTCTTGGAAGAAGCAGCATTAGATATGGGTACTATCTCCTCCAGGACATCCGCTTCAACAATAGTTGCTTGCAGAGCAGTTTGGTTGCGTAAGTGGAAAGTATCCAAGAAGGTTTTGGAATCTTTGCCTTTTTCTGGAAATATTTTTTTGGTAAAGAATTGACAGATATTCTGGAGTCAGAAGCAGACTCCAAAAAGGTCACGTTTCCTTCCACATTTAACTACAAACCTAAAGTTCCGGTTTTCTGGCCCTTTCGGGCTCAGGAAAGAGTTAAGGGAAAAAGTGATCGCAAGCCCCAATACAACATTGGGCTAACAGAGGGCCGGCTTCCAAATCAGAAGATAAGCCATCAGCCTGATGGTGCGGGCCTCCACCTGGGGGACCTCAGGGTAGGGTGCCAACTTCTATAGTTTGCACAGATCTGGCGGCAGTCTACAACAGATGTCTGGGTGCAGGAAGCGGTATCTCTAGGTTATGCTTTTCCCTTCAAGAAGCATCCTCCTCAAAGGTTTTTCTGTACCAGTCCATCTCTGGTAGAGACGGATGCCAGGGCTTTGCAAGAAGCAGTTCAGAAATTGCTTCAGTCAGGAGTAATTATTCCAGTTCCTCCTGCACAACAAGGACAGGGTTTTTACTCCAACCTGTTTCTGGTTCAGAAGCCAAATGGGTCATTTCGGCACATTCTCAATCTCAAAATGCTGAACAAATACATTTGGGTACCTCTTTCACACGGAGACATTACGTTCCGTAATCTTGGCCATGGAGCCAGGAGATTATATGGTATCCCTGGATATACAGGATGCTTACCTACATGTTCTTATAGCAAAGTCCCATCAGTGTTATCTCAGGTTCGCTATCCTCCAACAGCATTTTCAGTTCCAGGCTCTACCCTTTGGGTTGGCCACAGCCCCCAGAGTATTTACCAAGATTATGGTGGTTATGGCAGCTTATCTCCGCCAGCAGGGAATAAGAATTTTTCCATGCCTCGACGATCTTTTAATCCTGGCACAGTCACAGGAATTGCTCCTATGTCATCTTCAACAGACAATAACATGTCTGCAGAGACATGGGTGGCTCATAAATTAGGCAAAATCGTCTAGTTCCATCACAACGGATGACTCACTTTGGGGGCTGTACTGGATTCAGGTCTGCAGAGAGTAATTTTACCTCGGAACAAGATATCCAAGGTACAGTCAAGGATTCAGGACTTGCTACACAGTCAAACGGTATCCATTCACGCAGCTATGCGAGTGATGGGTTTGATGGTGTCAACATTCGACATGGCGGAGTATGCACAATTCCACTCAAGACTTCTGCAGCATCTGATTCTTGCCAAATGGAATGGATTACATCAGATGATAAAGAAACAGACTATGGTGCTTTCGGTAAAAGTAAGACGTCATTAGCCTGGTGGCTACAGACGTCCCATCTGGACAAGGGGAGACCCTTTTGGATATCAGATTGGGAGATTCTGACAACAGATGCCAGTCTTCAGGGCTGGTGAGCAGTGTCCGGAAGATTGTGGTTCCAGGGGCAATGGACCAAAGAAGAAGCTTGCCTGCCAATAAATGTGTTGGAACTTCGGGCCATATACGTGGCACTGATTCAGGCAAAGGACATTCTTCAAGGAAAACCAGTCCAGATCCGCTCGGACAATGCGACTGCAGTAGCGCACCTCAACCATCAGGGAGGAACTCTCAATGAAGGAGATAAGTCACATACTGAAGTGGGCAGAACTTCATCATCCAGCCATGTCTGCAGTGTTCGTTCCGGGAGTCTTAAACTGTGAAGCGGACTTTCTCAGTCGACACACCATTCAAGCAAGCGAATGGGCTCTACACCCAGAGGTCTTTCAGACTCTAGTGGACAAATGGGGGTTGCCAGAGATAGATCTCATGGCGTCCCGTCTGAAATACAAAGTGCCCGCATACGGGTCAAGAACAAGGGATCCCAGAGCAATCTTGGTGGACGCCTTGTCGGTGAGATGGGACTTTCATCTGGCTTATGTGTTTCCTCCGATCACCCTATTACCCAGGGTAGTGTGAAAAATAAAGCAAGGAAGGGGTGCCGTGATACTAATAGCTCCAGCTTGGCCCAGAAGGCATTGGTATACGGATCTGCAGAGAATGTTGATGGAAGTTCCATTTCTGCTCCCTCAATGTCCAGACCTACTGACGCAGGGTCCTTGTTATCACAGACATCTGGATCAACTGTCTTTGACGGCGTGGCTCTTGAAACCTCTATCCTGAAGTCAAGAGGATTCTCACAACAGGTAATTCAAACAATGCTCAGAGCAAGGAAATCTTCCTCAGCTCGTATTTATCACCGAATATGGCAGGCCTATATTCATTGGTGCAGTGAACGGAAATTGGACCCTAAATCTCTGTTTCCAGGGTCTTAGCATTCCTTCAGGCAGGAATGGATAAAGGTTTGAAGGTGGCTTCCTTGAGAGTGCAAGTATCGGCATTGACTGTATGGTTCCAAAAGAAAATTGCCAATTTACATGCTGTGCGTACTTTTGTCCAGGGAATGCTGTGCATTCAACCTCCGTTTGTTCCGCCGACAGTACCGTGGGACTTATGTTTAGTCCTAAAAGCCCTTCAAGTTGCCCCATTTGAACTACTTAATAAAGTGGATCTTAAATGGTTGACAGCTAAAGTGCTCTTTCTACTGACTGGCATCAGCTAGAAGAGTATCAGATTTAGGGGCGCTGTCATGTTGTTCCCCATTTTTTATTTTTTTTTATCCAGATAGAGCAGTTCTCAACTAGATTTGGGTATCTTCCTAAGGTGGTGTCTAAATTCCACCTTAATGAAGTAATTGTAGTCCCGGCTTTTCAGGTACCGGGACTTTCTGCAGGAGATGCGTCGCTGGATGTAGTCCGGGCATTAAGGATCTACGTGGATCGTACCAGTGCCATCAGAAAGACAGATTCTCTCTTCATTCCCTACGGATTTCACAAGAGAGGATGGCCTGCTAGTAAATAGACGCTGGCAAGATGGCTTTGAATGGAAGCATATTCTCAAGCTGATCTCCCTGTTCCGGCTAATGTCTCTGCTCACTCTACTCGTAAGGTAGGTCCTTCATGGGCAGCACAGCACAGCGTGGTGCTTCAGCAGAACAGATATGTAAGGCAGCCACATGGTTTTCCATTAACACATTCATTAGACATTATGCCTTGGATACCTTTGCCTCTCATGATGCTGAATTCGGGCGAAGGGTTCTCCTGTCCAATCAGGAGTGTCCCCACCACCAAATTGTTGTAGGATAACGGTATTTCTCCTAAGTCCACAGGGACTGACGCACCTGATTTGAGGCTCCTTCTACTCACTAACCTCTTCCTTCTTGCATGTAAGGGTGTGCATGTGTGTTCTTCTCACCTGATTAGGGCTCTACATGATGCTCCTGCCTTGTGCTTTGGACTACAACTGATTTGCCTGAGCCAGTAGGCAGGGATATATGGACGGGCCCGTTGCATCCTGGGTGGCAAGAAAGCTTTGATCGATTGGTGCCAATCCGCTGTCGCTCCATCATATCCCATTGTTATCCTGTAGACTTAGGAGAAATACCATTATCAACGGTAAGTTCTTACCATAACGTATATATCCCTTGAAAAAGTCTTAAGGACGAAATGCGTTGGGCTTCCCCCCCACTGACCTCACAATACCATAGATAAGTTATGCTCCTTTTTATCTTGATATTTTAACTTATTATGTGTCTCTTATTAATTGTTATAATAAAAAAATTTTTTTTTACTAATCTTAAACTGTTTTTGCCAATAAATATGTATTTTTTATTTTTTACTTAGTACTCCATATATATTTATATATTATTCATGGGCATATTACCCGCTAAGTTATGACACCATTGGTCGCTTGAACCCATCTCTCTCTCTCTCTCTCTCTCTCTCTCTCTCTCTCTCTCTCTCTCTCTCTCTCTATTATATATATATATATATATATATATATATATATATATATATATATAACACACACACAGTATATATATTTTTTTATTTTGTATTTTTGATTTGATTACCTTGCAGAATGACTAAGTACATTTAGTCCTTTCCAAACGTTAAGACTTGATCAATTGAACGTTTACTGGCCAAAATAATAATCAGTAAGTGATTCCATATCTCATGTATGTATTAAATCCCTAGTATTCTTGCAAGTTAGTGTAGTTTACCCACTCTTAAAAGACAATTTTCCTTTTGTCAGTATCCCACACTTCATATACTTAGGGATGATGACTTCAGCACAGATAATCTGATTTCTCTCTGTGCTTTAAACCCTTCACTACAAAAATGCTGTAACACCGAGGTTCCCAAACTGTGTGCCGTGGCTCCCTGGGGTGCCTCGGGACACTTGCAGGGGTGTCCTGGGTTGGTGGACCAGGACCAATTCAAATTATTAATGGTCAATATAATAGGCAAAACCAGTGTTGGTGGCTGCGAGTCATAAAATATGTGGCCAAACAGAAGCAAATCTTGTCCCTCACCACACAACTGACCCTAAGGATGACATATGAACGCAATCTACTTAATGTAATATTTATTTCTAAATTTCTCAATCAGAAATTTTTGGCCTAGGGGTGCCGTGAAAAAATTCTGATATTCTAGGGCGCCGTGATTCAAAAATGTTTGGAAACCACTGCTGTAACAAAATGCAAGATCTGGCCTTGTTACTCAATACTGGGTAGAATAAACATATATGTAGCTCCAAGAATGTGTATATTTTTCAGTCCTGTTCCTTATTCATTTCCCATTTATAGTATTAAAGTGCTGGAAACATTAACTACACTTTTTTGTCTTTTCTTTAAACAGCAGGGTTCTGTTCCTGGGTTTTGCAGTGACCGTTAACAAGCACGTAAATCAAAAGTAAACTCTACATGTCCTAATATATGTATATTATTTTAGTTTCCTAACTGTTGTACAATATTTATCCTTGCAGCTCTTTCTGGATGCCAAAAACAGGACTTCTGTTTTAGCTACAGCCATGTTAGCTTCCGATAAAGATCTGGCACATTTTGTGTTTAGATATTGTGTTGGCACTAGAAAGACGTACTCCTCCTTTGATGTGGTTTTACAGGCCTGTAACAACACTAGCAGCCTGAATATTCTGCACCGGCTAAGTATTTCTGTAAAGCTAGTCTATGCGGCAATCCTAACATTTCCCAGTTGATGTAATATCCTGACTTTCATGTAATGCATTTACGGTGGGGTGAAATATGTTGAGCATATATTTATTGATACTGTTAACCATACTGTCTTTTACAGTGTTAAAAGATACATAACATTCAACTATATATTATTATTTTTTTAGGCGTTTACAATTCGGGCATGCTGCCAGGGCACATTTTATTTATCTTAGTGGAATGTGCATCTTTGGAATGAGTCTAAAGCTCTCACACCCTTATATGCCCTCTTGCAGATCTATCTACATAGCACATCTGAAAGCAGTAAATAAAAATATAAGCTTATTACAGGAAGGTAACTGGGATGAAATGGCCTTTTTCTCTTTCATCATCATCATCATCATCATCATCATCCTCATCAAAGATGTCTTAATAAGCATCTCAATATCACATCTCAATTAAATAAGCAGCTAATTATGCTATGTTATAGAGGTTCTATAGAATCTTAATTGTATCCATGCATTATTGTCCTATCCAAAGATTGCTTTCATTTAGATAGGGTTTTTTTTTTCATTCTGTTTATTATAGTACATTGAAAATAACAGTGTAGCGATATACAATAGCTGACTACTTCCATCAGTAGAAAATAGCTGAGTGAGATACAGTAGGTGTAAATCAGTGTTTTCTCTAGACCTGACACCATGGAATAAAATTAATCCCATGCCAACAGTTTGAAATAAAACACAAGTAAAGGAGAGAAGTATAAGCCAGATGTTGGAATGGAGAAAGGGGAGACCAAACTGAAATTAAGAAAGCTAGGGGCTATATTGAAGGAATATCATAAAAAAAAAAAAAAAGATTTTACTTACCGGTAAATCTATTTCTCGTAGTCCGTAGTGGATGCTGGGGACTCCGTAAGGACCATAGGGAATAGACGGGCCCCGCAGGAGACATGGGCACCTCAAGAAAGAATTTAGATTCTGGTGTGCTCTGGCTCCTCCCTCTATGTCCCTCCTCCAGACCTCAGCTAGAGAAACTGTGCCCGGAAGAGCTGACAATACAAGGAAAGGATTTTGGTAATCCAGGGCAAGATTCATACCAGCCACACCAATCACACCGTATAACTTGAGACAAACATACCCAGTCAACAGTATGAACAACAACAGAGCAACAGGTCCAACCCTGATGCAACCATAACATAACCCTTATTGAAGCAATAACTATATACAAGCATTGCAGAAGAAGTCCGCACTTGGGACGGGCGCCCAGCATCCACTACGGACTACGAGAAATAGATTTACCGGTAAGTAAAATCTTATTTTCTCTAACGTCCTAGTGGATGCTGGGGACTCCGTAAGGACCATGGGGAAATATACCAAAGCTCCCAAACGGGCGGGAGAGTGCGGATGACTCTGCAGCAATGATTGAGCAAACACAAGGTCCTCCTCAGCCAGGGTATCAAACTTGTAGAACTTTGCAAAAGTGTTTGAACCTGACCAAGTAGCCGCTCGGCAAAGCTGTAATGCCGAGACCCCTCGGGCAGCCGCCCAAGAAGAGCCCACCTTCCTAGTGGAATGGGCCTTAACTGATTTTGGCAGCGGCAATCCAGCCACAGAATGAGCCTGCTGAATCGTGTTACAGATCCAGCAAGCAATAGTTTGCTTTGAAGCAGGAGCACCAAGCTTGTTGGAAGCATACAGGATAAACAAAGACTCTGTTTTCCTGACCCTAGCCGTTCTGGCTACATAAACCTTCAAAGCCCTGACCACATCAAGCAACTCGGAATCTTCCAAGTCAGTAGTAGCCACAGGCACCACAATAGGTTGGTTTATATGAAAGGATGAAACCACTTTCGGCAGAAATTGTGGACGGGTCCGCAATTCTGCTCTATCCGCATGGAAAACCAGATAGGGGCTTTTATGTGACAAAGCCGCCAACTCTGACACACGCCTAGCCGAAGCCAGGGCTAATAGCATGACCACCTTCCACGTGAGATATTTCAACTCCACCGTTTTGAGTGGTTCAAACCAGTGGGATTTCAGGAAACTCAACACCACGTTAAGATCCCAAGGTGCCACTGGAGGCACAAAAGGGGGCTGAATATGCAGCACTCCCTTTACAAACGTCTGAACGTCAGGTAGAGAAGTCAACTCCTTTTGAAAGAAAATGGATAGGGCCGAAATCTGGACCTTAATGGAACCCAATTTTAGGCCCAAATTCACTCCTGACTGTAGGAAGTGAAGGAAACGGCCCAGCTGGAATTCCTCCGTAGGGGCATTCCTGGCCTCACACCAAGCAACATATTTTCGCCATATACGGTGATAATGTTGAGCTGTCACGTCCTTCCTAGCCTTTATCAGCGTAGGAATGACCTCCTCCGGAATGCCTTTCTCCGCTAGGATCCGGCGTTCAACCGCCATGCCGTCAAACGCAGCCGCGGTAAGTCTTGGAACAGACAGGGCCCCTGTTGCAACCAGTCCTGTCTTAGAGGAAGAGGCCACGGTTCCTCCATGAGCATTTCTTGCAGATCTGGATACCAAGTCCTTCGTGGCCAATCTGGAACAATGAGTATCGTTCTCACTCCTCTTTTTCTTATTATTCTCAGCACCTTGGGTATGAGAGGAAGAGGAGGAAATACATAGACCGACTGGAACACCCACGGTGTCACCAGGGCGTCTACAGCTATCGCCTGAGGGTCTCTTGACCTGGCGCAATACCTCTGTAGTTTTTTGTTGAGGCGGGATGCCATCATGTCCATCTGTGGCAGTTCCCACCGACATGCAGTCTGTGCTTAGACTTCCTGATGAAGTCCCCACTCTCCTGGGTGGAGGTCGTGTCCCGGGATGAACACTGCTGACAGTGCGCTTACGTGATTTTCCGCCCAGCGAAGAATTCTGGCGGCTTCCGCCATCGCCTCCCTGCTCCTTGTGCCACCTTGTCGGTTTACATGAGCCACTGCGGTGATGGTGTCTGACTGAATCAGAACCGGTTAGTCGCGAAGCAGGGTCTCCGCTTGACGTAGGGTGTTGTATACGGCCCTTAGTTCCAGGATGTTGATGTGAAGGCAAGTCTCCTGACTTGACCACAGACATTGGAAATTTCTTCCCTGTGTGACTGCTCTCCACCCTCGGAGGCTTGCATCCGTGGTCACCAGGACCCAGTCCTGAATGCCGAATCTGCGGCCCTCAAGAAGGTGAGCACTCTTCAGCCACCACAGGAGAGACACCCTGGCCCTGGGGGATAGGGTGATTAACCGATGCATCTGAAGATGTGATCCGGACCACTTGTCCAGTAAGTCCCATTGAAAGGTCCTCGCATGGAACCTGCCTAAGGGAATGGCCTCGTATGATGCCACCATCCTTCCCAGGATTCGAGTGCAGTGATGCACTGACACCTGTTTTGGTTTTAATAGGTTCCTGACCAGTGTCATGAGCTCCTGAGCTCTCTCTATCGGGAGATAAACCCTTTTCTGGTCTGTGTCTAGAATCATGCCTAGGAAAGGCAGACGAGCCGTAGGAACCAACTGCGACTTTGGAATATTTAGAATCCAGCCGTGTTGCCGTAACACTTCCAGAGAAAGTGCGATGCTGTTCAGCAACTGCTCTCTTGATCCCGCTTTTATGAGGAGATCGTCCAAGTATGGGATAATTGCGACCCCTTGCTTCCGCAGGAGTACCATCATTTCCGCCATTACCTTGGTAAATATTCTCGGTGCCGTGGAGAGCCCAAACGGCAACGTCTGAAATTGGTAATGACAATCCTGTACCACAAATCTGAGGTACGCCTGATGAGGTGGATAAATGGGGACATGAAGGTATGCATCCTTTATGCCCAGAGACACCATAAAATCCCCCCCTTCCAGGCTTGCGACGACCGCTCTCAGCGATTCCATCTTGAATTTGAACCTTTTCAGGTATATGTTCAGGGATTTTAAATTCAATATGGGTCTGACCGAACCGTCCGGTTTCGGGACTACAACATGGTCGAATAATAACCCCCTCCTTGTTGAAGGAGGGGAACCTTGACCACCACCTGTTGAAGATACAATTTGTGAATTGCAGTTAACACTATTTCCATCTCGTGGGGGGAAGCCGGCAGGGCCGTCGGTGAGGGGGCATCTCCTCGAAGTCCAGCTTGTATCCCTGAGACACAATATCTATTGCCAAGGGATCCAACAGGGAGTGAACCCACTTGTGGCTGAAATTTCGAAGACGTGCCCCCACCGGGCCTAGCTCCGCCTGTGGAGCCCCAGCGACATGCGGTGGATTTTGTAGAGGCCGGGGAGGACTTCTGTTCCTGGGAACTAGCTGTGTTGTGCAGCTTCTTTCCTCTGCCCCTGCCTCTGGTAAGAAAGGACACACCTCGGACTTTCTTGTTTCTATGTGATCGAAAGGACTGCATTTGATAATGTCGTGCTTTCCTAGGCTGTGCGGGAATATAAGGCAAAATATCAGAATTACCAGCCATAGGTGTGGAGACCAGGTCCGAGATCCCTTCTCCACATAATCCTCAGCCTTGTAAGGTAAACCTTCCATAAGCTTGCTTCTGACGAAAATCCTTAAAGGATTGAAACGTTGAATTTACCTCTACCGGTGTCTGTGATTCTTACAAAGTGTTCGTGAGTGCCGCATCTTTGATTGCATATATATATATATATATATATATATATATATATATATATACATACTAGGGTCTCAATCTCTGCTGATAAGGTATCTGTCCACGCTGCTACAGCGCTATAAACCCATGCCGACACAATCGCCGGTCTGAGTAGTGTACCAGAATGTGTGTAAATGGACTTCAACTTTTACTGCATGCTATCTGCAGGATCCCTGAGGATAGCTGTTAAGTCAGCGCTACCTTTTGGGCAAACGTGACACCCTAGGGGAAGATTCCCATCGTATCCTGGCCCTAGTAGGGAAAGGATACTCCCTGAGAAATCTTTGTGGGAAACTGAAGTCTCTTGTCTGGAGATTCCCGCTCTTTTTCTTCATGAGAGGAGGGAAATTTACCTCAGCTTTCTTCCCCTTAAACATGTGTACCCTTGTGTCAGGGACAGAGGAGTCATCAGTGATATGCAAAACATTTTTTATTACAATAATCATATATTGAATACTTTCCTGCCATTTTGGCTGTAACTTTGCATTATCGTAGTCGACACTGGAGTCAGACTCCGTGTCGATATCAGTGTCTATTATTTTGGATAGTGATCATTGAGAGACTCTGAAAGTCTCTGCGACATAGGGACAGACATGGCTAGATTCCCTGTCTGTTCTCTAATCTTTTGTGCAATAAATTTACCTTAGCACTTAATTTCACATATCCAAACAGGTGTCGGCGTTGTCGACGGAGACACCACTCACACACACATTTGCTCCATCTCCTCCTTAGGGGAGCCTTTTACCTCAGACATGTCGACACACACGTACCGACACCACACACTCAGGGAATGCTCATCTGAAGACAATTCCCCCACAAGGCCCTTTGGAGAGACAGAGATAGAGTATGCCAGCACACACCCCAGCGCTATAAACCCAGGAATAACACAGTAACTTAATGTTAACCCAGTAGCTGCTGTTTATATTGATTTTTGTGCCTAATTATGTGTCCCCCTCTCTTTTTACCCTCTTCTACCGTGTATCTGCAGGGGAGAGCCTGGGGAGCTTCCTCTCAGCGGAGCTGTGGAGAAAAAATGGCGCAGGTGAGTGCTGAGGAAGAAGCCCCGCCCCCTCGACGGCGGGCTTCTGTCCCGCTTAAATATACATTTTCTTGGCGGGGGCTCATACATATATACAGTGCCCAACTGTATATATGTGTACTTTTGCCAAAAGAGGTCCATATGCTGCCCAGGGCGCCCCCCCCTGCGCCCTGCACCCTTACAGTGACCGGAGTATGTGAGGTGTGTGGGAGCAATGGCGCACAGCTGCTGTGCTGTGCGTTACCTCAGTGAAGAACGGAGTCTTCTGCCGCCGATTTCGAAGTCTTCTTGCTTCTCATACTCACCCGGCTTCTGTCTTCCGGCTCTGCGAGGGGGACGGCGGCGCGGCTCTGGGATCGGACGACGAGGGTGAGATCCTGTGTACGATCCCTCTGGAGCTAATGGTGTCCAGTAGCCTAAGAAGCAGGACCTAGCTTCAGAGAGTAGGGCTGCTTCTCTCCCCTCAGTCCCACGATGCAGGGAGTCTGTTGCCAGCAGAGCTCCCTGAAAATAAAAAACCTAACAAAATACTTTCTCACAGCAAGCTCAGGAGAGCTCACTGAACAGCACCCAGCTCGTCCGGGCACAGTCTCAAACTGAGGTCTGGAGGAGGGACATAGAGGGAGGAGCCAGAGCACACCAGAATCTAAATTCTTTCTTGAGGTGCCCATGTCTCCTGCGGGGCCCGTCTATTCCCCATGGTCCTTACGGAGTCCCCAGCATCCACTAGGACGTTAGAGAAAATAAGAATTTACTCACCGGTAATTCTATTTCTCGTAGTCCGTAGTGGATGCTGGGAACTCCGTAAGGACCATGGGGAATAGCGGGCTCCGAAGGAGGCTGGGCACGCTAGAAAGATCTTAGACTACCTGGTGTGCACTGGCTCCTCCCACTATGACCCTCCTCCAAGCCTCAGTTAGGTACTGTGCCCGGACGAGCGTACACAATAAGGAAGGATTTTGAATCCCGGGTAAGACTCATACCAGCCACACCAATCACACCGTACAACTCGTGATATGAAACACAGTTAACAGTATGAAACAATAGAGCCTCTCAACAGATGGCTCAACAATAACCCGATTTAGTTAACAATAACTATGTACAAGTATTGCAGATAAACCGTACTTGGGATGGGCGCCCAGCATCCACTACGGACTATGAGAAATAGAATTACCGGTGAGTAAATTCTTATTTTCTCTGACGTCCTAGTGGATGCTGGGAACTCCGTAAGGACCATGGGGATTATACCAAAGCTCCCAAACGGGCGGGAGAGTGCGGATGACTCTGCAGCACCGAATGAGAGAACTCCAGGTCCTCCTCAGCCAGGGTATCAAATTTATAGAATTTTGCAAACGTGTTTGCCCCTGACCAAGTAGCAGCTCGGCAAAGTTGTAAAGCCGAAACCCCTCGGGCAGCCGCCCAAGATGAGCCCACCTTCCTTGTGGAATGGGCATTGACAGATTTTGGCTGTGGCAGGCCTGCCACAGTATGTGCAAGCTGAATTGTACTACAAATCCAACGAGCAATAGTCTGCTTAGAAGCAGGAGCACCCAGCTTGTTGGGTGCATACAGGATAAACAGCGAGTCAGATTTTCTGACTCTAGCCGTTCTGGAAACGTATATTTTCAGTGCCCTGACAACGTCTAGCAACTTGGAGTCCTCCAAGTCCCTAGTAGCCGCAGGCACCACAATAGGCTGGTTCAGGTGAAACGCTGACACCACCTTTGGGAGAAACTGGGGACGAGTCCTCAATTCTGCCCTATCCATATGGAAAATCAAATAAGGGCTTTTACAAGACAAAGCCGCCAATTCTGATACTCGCCTGGCAGAAGCCAAGGCCAATAACATAACCACCTTCCACGTGAGATATTTCAGATCCACGGTTTTTAGTGGTTCAAACCAATGTGATTTTAAGAAACTCAACACCACGTTGAGATCCCAAGGTGCCACGGGGGGCACAAACAGGGGCTGAATATGCAGCACTCCTTTAACAAATGTCTGAACTTCAGGTACTGAAGCTAGTTCTTTTTGAAAGAAAATTGACAGAGCCGAGATCTGTACCTTAATGGAGCCCAGTTTTAGGCCCATATTCACTCCTGCTTGCAGGAAATGCAGAAATCGACCTAGTTGAAATTCCTCCGTTGGGGCCTTTTCGGCCTCACACCATGCAACATACCTCCGCCATATGCGGTGATAATGAGTTGCTGTGACCTCTTTCCTGGCTTTAATAAGCATAGGAATGACTTCCTCCGGAATGCCCTTTTCCTTCAGGATCCGGCGTTCAACCGCCATGCCGTCAAACACAGCCGCGGTAAGTCTTGGAACAGACAGGGGCCCTGCTGCAGCAGGTCCTGTCTGAGCGGCAGAGACCACGGGTCCTCTGAGATCATCTCTTGAAGTTCCGGGTACCACGCTCTTCTCGGCCAATCCAGAACCACGAGAATTGTGTTTACTCCTCGCTTTCTTATTATTCTCAATACCTTTGGTATGAGAGGTAGAGGAGGGAACACATAAACTGACCGGTACACCCACGGTGTCACTAGAGCATCCACAGCTATCGCCTGAGGGTCTCTTGACCTGGCGCAATACTTCTCTAGTTTTTTGTTTAGGCGGGACGCCATCATGTCCACCTGTGGACGACCCCATTGATTTACAATCATTTGGAAGACTTCTGGATGAAGTCCCCACTCTCCCGGGTGGAGGTCGTGCCTGCTGAGAAAGTCTGCTTCCCAGTTGTCCACTCCCGGGATGAACACTGCTGACAGTGCTAGTACATGATTCTCCGCCCATCGGAGAATTTTTGTGGCTTCTGCCATCGCCGTCCTGCTTCTTGTGCAGCCCTCTCGATTCAAATGGGTGACTGCCGTGATGTTGTCTGACTGGATCAGCACCGGCTGGTGTAGGAGCAGGGATTTTGCTTGACTTAGGGCATTGTAAATGGCCCTTAGTTCCAGAATATTTATGTGAAGGGCAGTCTCCTGACTTGACCATAGTCCTTGGAAATTTCTTCCCTTTGTGACTGCCCCCCAGCCTCGTAGGCTGGCATCCGTGGTCACCAGGACCCAGTCCTGTATGCCGAATCTGCGGCCCTCTAGAAGATGAGCACTGTGCAGCCACCACAGAAGAGACACCCTGGTTCGTGGAGACAGGGTTATTAAACGATGCATCTGAAGATGCGATCCGGACCACTTGTCCAACAGGTCCCACTGAAAAATTCTGGCATGGAACCTGCCGAATGGAATTGCTTCGTAAGAAGCTACCATCTTTCCCAGGACCCGCGTGCAGTGATGCACCGATACCTGTTTTGGTTTTAGGAGGTCTCTGACTAGAGAAGACAACTCCCTGGCTTTCTCCTCCGGGAGAAACACTTTTTTCTGGGCCGTGTCCAGAATCATTCCCAGGAACATTAGACGTGTCGTGGGGACCAGCTGTGACTTTGGGATATTCAGAATCCAGCCGTGCTGGCTCAGCACTTCCTGAGATAGTGCTACTCCCACTAACAACTGTTCCTTGGATCGTGCCTTTATTAGGAGATCGTCCAAGTATGGGATAATTAAAACTCCCTTTTTTCGAAGGAGTATCATCATTTCCGCCATAACCTTGGTAAATACCCTCGGTGCCGTGGAGAGTCCAAACGGCAGCGTCTGGAATTGGTAATGGCAATCCTGTACCACAAATCTGAGGTACTCCTGGTGAGAATTGTAAATGGGGACATGCAGGTAAGCATCCTTGATGTCCAGGGATACCATGTAATCCCCCTCGTCCAGGCTTGCAATAACCGCCCTGAGCGATTCCATCTTGAACTTGAATTTTTTTATGTATGTGTTCAAGGATTTCAAATTTAAAATGGGTCTCACCGAACCGTCCGGTTTCGGCACCACAAATAGTGTGGAATAGTAACCCCGGCCTTGTTGAAGTAGGGGTACCTTGATTATCACCTGCTGGGAATACAGCTTGTGAATCGCTGCTAGCACCGCCTCCCTGTCTGAGGGAGCAATCGGCAAGGCGGATTTTAGGAAACGGCGGGGTGGAGTCGCCTCGAATTCCAGCCTGTATCCCTGAGATACTATTTGAAGGATCCAGGGATCCACCTGTGAGCGAGCCCACTGATCGCTGAAATTCCTGAGGCGGGCCCCCACCGTACCTGGCTCCGCCTGTGGAGCCCCACCGTCATGCGGCGGACTTGGAAGAGGAAGCGGGGGAGGACTTTTGTTCCTGGGAACCTGCTGTTTGCTACAGCCTTTTTCCCCTGCCTCTGCCTCTTGACAGAAAAGACCCTCCTTTTCCCCGCTTGTTTTTCTGGGACCGAAAGGACTGAACCTGATAAAATGGCGCCTTCTTAGGCTGTGAGGGGACATGGGGTAAAAATGCTGACTTCCTAGACGTTGCTGTGGAAACTAGGTCGGAGATACCATCCCCAAATAATTCCTCCCCCTTATAAGGCAAAACTTCCATGTGCCTTTTGGAATCTGCATCTCCAGTCCACTGGCGAGTCCATAAGCATCTCCTAGCAGAGATGGATAATGCACTTACTTTAGATGCCAGCCGGCAGATTTCCCTCTGTGCATCTCTCATGTATAAGACTGAGTCTTTGATATGGTCAATTGTTAGCAGGATCGTGTCTCTGTCTAACGTGTCAATATTTTCTGACAGTTTATCTGACCACGCAGCGGCAGCACTGCACATCCATGCTGACGCAATAGCTGGTCTGAGTATAATGCCTGAGTGTGTATATACAGACTTCAGGATCGCCTCCTGCTTTCTATCAGCAGGTTCCTTAAGGGCGGCCGTATCCTGGGACGGTAGTGCCACCTTTTTAGACAAACGTGTGAGCGCTTTATCCACCCTCGGGGGTGTTTCCCAACGTAACCTATCCTCTGGCGGGAAAGGGAACGCCATTAGTAGCTTCTTAGGAATTACCAATTTCTTATCAGGGGAAGCCCACGCTTCTTCACACACTTCATTTAATTCATCTGACGGGGGAAAAACTACAGGTAGTTTTTTCTCCCCAAACCTAATACCCTTTTTTGTGGTACCTGGATGTAAATCAGAAATATTTAACACCTCTTTCATTGCCTCAATCATGCTTTGAATGGCCTTAACGGGCATTAAATTTGACTCATCGTCGTCGACACTGGTGTCAGTATCCGTGTCGACATCTACTTGTGCCACCTGAGATAGCGGGCGTTTCAGAGCCCCTGATGACTTTTGAGACACCTGGACAGGCACGAGCTGAAGACTCGGCTGTCCCACAGTCGGCATGTCGGCAAATTTTTTATGTAAGGAGTCTATACGTGCACTCATTTCCTGCCATAATACCATCCACTCAGGTGTCTGACCCCCAGGGGGTGACATCCCTGCTAAAGGCATCTGCTCCCCCTCCACATCATTATCCTCCTCAAACATGTCGACACAGCCGTACCGACACACTCCACACACACAGGGAATGCTCAAACAGAGGACAGGACCCACAAAAGCCCTTTGGGGGGACAGAGTAAGAGTATGCCAGCACACACCAGAGCGCTATATATATACAGGGACTAACTGAGTTATGTCCCTAATAGCTGCTTTTCAAATATAATATACTGTATACAGTGCCAATTTTAATGCCCCCCCTCTCTTTTCCCTCTTACTGTACTGTAGAATTGCAGGGAAGAGCCAGGGAGCTTCCTTCCAGCGGAGCTGTGAGGGAAAAATGGTGCCAGTGTGCTGAGGAGATAGTCTCCTCCCCTTTTTCGCGGCGTATTCTCCCGCTTTTTATGGGATTCTGGCAGGGGTATTTACCTCATATATAGCCCCTGGGGCTATATATTGAGGTATTTTAGCCAGCCAAGGTGTTTTTATTGCTGCCTCAGGGCGCCCCCCCCCAGCGCCCTGCACCCTCAGTGACCGGAGTGTGAAGTGTGTATGAGGAGCAATGGCGCACAGCTGCAGTGCTGTGCGCTACCTTGGTGAAGACAGGATGTCTTCATGCCGCCGATTTTCCGGACCATCTTCTTGCTTCTGGCTCTGTAAGGGGGACGGCGGCGCGGCTCCGGGACCGAACATCAAGGCTGGGCCTGCGGTCGATCCCTCTGGAGCTAATGGTGTCCAGTAGCCTAAGAAGCCCAATCCGGCTGCAAGCAGGCGAGTTCGCTTCTTCTCCCCTTAGTCCCTCGCTGCAGTGAGCCTGTTGCCAGCAGGTCTCACTGAAAATAACAAATTCTAAGACTATAACTTTCTAAGAGCTCAGGAGAGCCCCTAGTGTGCATCCAACCTCGGCCGGGCACGAAATCTAACTGAGGCTTGGAGGAGGGTCATAGTGGGAGGAGCCAGTGCACACCAGGTAGTCTAAGATCTTTCTAGAGTGCCCAGCCTCCTTCGGAGCCCGCTATTCCCCATGGTCCTTACGGAGTTCCCAGCATCCACTAGGACGTCAGAGAAAAAGGGTTATGAGAGGAGATCTAAGGAGCTGAAATTTTGCAAAAGAATTCAGAGGTGTGTGAACAAGGTAGGCGGGTGAGACGGTGCCCCACCTGACATAGGGGGTGATTCAGACCTGATCGCTGCTTTTTCGCGCAGCGGGCGATCAGGTCATATAACTGGGCATGTGTATGCACCGTAATGCGCACGCACGTCTGACAACAATAACAATAACAACGGGCATCACCGGTCGGCAACAGGATGGTGCGAAAATTCTGATCGCACAGGCGTTTGCAAGGTGATTGACAAGAAGAGGCCATTTGTGGGTGGTAACTGACCATTTACTGGGAGTGTCAAGGAAATGCAGGCGTTCCCAAGCATTTTCAGGGAGGGTGTCTGACGTCCTCTCCGGCCCTGATCAGTCTGATGTGATTGCACTGTAGGAGTAATTCCTGGGCTGCGCACAGACTGCACACACTGGATTTTTGCAGCTTCGCGTACACATGGGATTGCACATTTGCACGGTGACTATCTGAACGCAGGACAGCAAAGTTAGCAGGCCAGCGATCAGGTCTGAATTACCCCCATAGACCAGTATACTCCAGAGTTTTGACTATACAAATGATTAGAATAATACAAAGAAGATATTTATTTAACCTTTGTATTTCTCATATCATTTTCATAGTAAACACTCTGGACTATACCCTGGAGTATAGTTTTGACTTTAAAAATTATATGAAAAATACAAAGATGATGCTTGATTGGTATATAAAAATTATATGTTCTGCCTCACCTGTCCTCATGTTACTGCTGGAAACATACCATGCATGATTGGCATATAGTAGCATCTAAAAAGTTATTTATTTGACCGTTTTTTGATGGGTGCATTTATGGAACACTATGTCTTGCTAAATATCAGGCTCTTCCTCTGAGCCAAAAGCCTCCCCCATATCCAATTCCTACTTAAATTCATGTGGTTTTCTGAGACTGGAATGTGACACCAGTAGTATATATAGATATATGAAATGGATTACATACTGTATGTTTTACCGGTGGTCGGGATGCTGGCTGCCAATATCACGGCAGTGGCATCCCAACCGCCAGATTGCCGGCAGTGGGAGAGTGCTAAGAGTCCCCTTGCGGGCTCGCTGCACTCGCCACAGGATCTATACCCACTCTATAGGTGTTGTGGACACCAACGAGTGGGAATAGCCCTGGTGCACCAGGATTCCGCCTGTCGGCGTTGTCGGCTGTCTGAATTTTGGCGTCTGTATCCTGAACACCGGGATCCTGACAGACGGTATTTTAACTGCAACCCGATGAAATAACCCTCTTCTATTAATGATTATCATACAAAGGGGTACATTTATTAAGCAGCAAAATGTAACATGGCACTGATTAAAAGCAAAACATGACTTGCTTTGCTTTTAATATCAGTGCTGTTTTAAATGTTGGGGAACAGCCTGCAGAGAAGCATCGGTTTGCAAAAGTCGGTGCTTAGTAAATTTACACCAAAGTCTTTCTAATGGGCTACAGGCCTGCTTGTACAGGAATCCATTAAAGGGTTATAGAAATACCTGATTTGCAGTACCTATGGAACTGCTCCATCAAAAAAAGAATGTTAGGACTGAAGATCCAAAACAGCAGTCATATGGTTTGGAACGCTGGAATGTCTCATAGACTAGTGGTGGTTTCTTAGTCTTCTATAATGACCACTTAATATCATTACCATCAAAACAAGCTATCTCTGGATTTCAGCGCAAAACTCGTCCCTGTAGAAAGTTTGGATGAAGAATTGGATTCCACAAATGTTATGGGAGCCTCCTCTTTGATACAGTGAACCGTGATCTGCAAGTCTAAATTAGAAACATTACATTGCTTCTGCTGCTTCCCTTTTATTTTCTTTAGTGTTCTAGGAAAAAGAAGATCAGGAGGGAACATACACTGAGTGGCCAAATTATTATGACTGCACTGTGATTTTTTGCAAAGTAGTTATTCCACAGATGATGCTGACATTGGATGTCTGAATCTGTATGAGAACAGAAAGGAGAAGATATGCAGAGACTAATGAAGTGTATCACTCATTAAATAATGGATAAATGATGCCATCTCATAGCCTTTTAACGTTAAATAATTGTTGCCAATTGCAGCAGCGGTGCAAGTAACATACAAAAACATAGAAACATAGAATTTGTCGGCAGATAAGAACCACTTGGCCCATCTGATCTGCCCTTTTTTTAACCTTATTTGATCCTTATTTCTTTGTAAGGATATCCTTGTGTCTATCCCATGCATGTTTAAATTGCTCTACTGTCTTAGCCTCTACCACCTCTGATGGGAGGCTATTCCACTTGTCCACTACCCTTTCCGTGAAGTAATTTTTCCGCAAATTTCCCCTGAACCTCCCCCTTCCAGTCTCAGTACATGTACTCGTGTCCTATTGCTTCTCTTCATTTGGAGAATGTTTCCCTCCTGGACTTTGTTAAAATCCTTGATATATTTGAAAGTTTCTATCATGTCCCCCCTTTCAAGTATTAGCAAGATGGATGCACTGGTGAATTATTGGGGACGACAGTTGGAAATTGTACACAGAGTGGGACAGCAGACCAGACCTGTGGTCGTAAACTGCTACTGGATGCTTGGCACAGACAGTGGGCAGACTTGTTCAATCCCACAGTTGGGCAACAGTGCATCATATTACAGATAATCTGAATCAGGGACCTAGTTTGATGGCCTCTCAATTAACATTACGCTGCGCATGACATCATATTGGCTGCAGAAGGCATGACGTACGTGATTGCTATCTGCTGTAAACAGGGTGAAATGCCTCCAACTTGCTCAGGAACTGTCCAGCAAATGATTGGAAATAGGTCATGTAGCCTGACAAATCACATTTTCAATTACACCATGCAGAAGGTAGGGTGGGAATATGGAGACAACAGCACGAAAGCATGGATTCCTTTTGAACTGTCACGTCTCTGCATACTTGCAGAGGCAATGTTATGGAGATGCAGTGCATCAAATTTGGGTTAATATATTTTTTTGCCCCAGCCTTTCTCCTTTCCCTTTCTGCCCCAGTCTCTCCCCCTTTCCTGTCTTCACCAGCTCCTTCCTTTTAACTGTTTGCAAAATGTCATGAATCGGCACGTAAACCCCAGAACCAAACCAAAACCCGTGGCTTACCCATCTGGAGGTTGACACTGCACCTGCATCATGTGGGGAGGTCTGCACCGGGTGAGACTTGTCTCATGCCACGCTGGTGCCTCTAGGAACAGAATATTATAGAGACCACTGCGCACTCTGAAGCAGCAACAATAGATATTATCCACAATGTGTGACCTTACACAAGTATTACACATTTAAAAGAAACAATAGAGGATAAAGTCCTTTGTCGCGGTCACTTTGCCTAAAGTCCTCCAAACGTGGAACACCCAAAAAATACAAGAAAAAAAAAAATAAGGTACAGGAAATTGGCATGCAGTATCCACCGATAAAACCACAGATAAAACCACACCGCTAAGTGTGACCAATCCCAGCTCTTGGTGTCACACCTTAAATGGAAAAAGGTGTAACTGTTAAAAAAGCAAATAGAAAAGACATAGCATAATACTGTTTCATTTAATCCAGAAAAAAACTGGTTTGTAAATTTCACTCCCAATTTACAGGGATATTTCAGGCCTTATTGTGTGTCTTTATTTCCTCTTTGTTTTTTCCCCATGGTTATGTTCTCAGATTCAACTGACACTGGAGTCAGGAAGTAAAAGGGGTAACAATGTTTTTATTCCGACACACTAAAAACATTCCATATAGGCTACAGGAACCAATCTCATAGACCAGGCATGTCCAAACTGCGGCCCTCCAGCTGTTGTGAAACTACATATCCCAGCATGCCCTGACACAGTTTTGCTGTCAGAGAATGCTAAAGCTGTGTCAGGGCATGCTGGGATGTGTAGTTTCTCAACAGCTGGAGGGCCGCAGTTTGGACATGCCTGTCATAGACTGTCTGAAGCAAAGTCCAAACACAATTTTAGTTAGGTATGGATCGTCCAAATAACGATAACTTGCCTCCAGTCATGTAGCATGCAGGTTTCTTCCCTCTCCACCAACGCATTTCGACATATGAAGTCTTTGTCATGGTGTTAGTGGCATGCTCACCAAACATCCTTATATACCTAAAATGTCCATTGCTCCTCCCATTAAGGGGTGGCTAGGGCAATTACAGAAAATGCCTGAAAAAACATCCATAAACTGAGCTTTGTGGCTCCCAATGCAATATACCCCCACTGGGTCCCGTTGCTGGGTACACACATCATCTAATGTGTACCCAGCTTAACTCCACTGAAGAGAAAGGAAAAAGAATGTAAGGAAGTCACACTATAACTTCTGGGGGTGTCAACTTTTTCTTGTCTTTGCTTGGCAAGAATTAACACATATCTCAGGGATGCCACAGAGTCTGGGAACGAAAACGCATTTAACAATTGTTGTTTTGTTTATTATTATTATTTAAAAAAGACAGGCTGAGTTAAGGTGGGTACACACTGGTGGATATATCTGCCGATCAATTGGTCGGCAGATTTATCTATGGATGGATCGGGCAGTGTATTGAGCATACACACTGCCTGATCCGTCGGGGACTGACGTCATGAACTGAGTGGCCGTGTACACACGCCCGCCTAGTTCAGCTGTCAATCACCGCGGCTGCCGCAGCATGTGTACGGGCGGTCGGCCGACCGCCCGTACACACACAACGACGCGCCAATATATCAGTAGATATATTGGGTGTCGGCTGTGCTGCGGGGCTGACGCGATACAACTGTGAACGTTGGAGTTCACAGACGTATTGCCCGTACACACTGGCCGACGGACCCGCAATATATTGGCCGTTCAAGAGAACGGCCAATATATCGGCCAGTGTGTACCCACCTTTCGAGTGCTGAAAATCCCATCCATGTCTTACTGGAAGGAGAGAAGCAGTGATTTCCTTACAAATTATGCATTAACATTATATACTGTACATAAGAATAAGTTGTTCAAATAAATTTAGCAAGATGGGACATACAATCAAAAAGTAACTTGCTCATAGTGTTGGTAAAGAGCCAAACGTAATACAATTACCATTGCTTAACACAAACATACATGAATTTATTCTACAAACAGCAAAATATAGAATGTTCTAGCAACTATGGATCTAGGGAAGTTTGGTAATCTAAATCTATCACGTTTCCCACGTTCATCTAAGTACTCAAAAATAGAAAACAAATGTATTTGATATGAATATTGAAGTGACTGGGAAAACTAAAGCAAATGTGGGTTCAAGTATTTTCTCTGGTGTCAGTTTTTTTTAAATTAATAATTTCTTTCTTCGGTGCCACAAGTCTTAATGACTGGGCAGGACAATGGCTCCTATACAGTGCTTCAGTATTGCAGAGCACACTTCAAACACAGAGTTCACTGTGATGCCTGTGATGTTACTTAAATGTTCCAGAACCTGAAGAGAAAACCGATATATACAATGAGAGAAAATCAGAAAAGAATTGGCGCAAAATAATTAGTGCAAACAAGAATTCTTCTTATGTTTCTACAGAACGGCACAATACTTATTTGTAAGTATTAATTATCGATAATGATGACATGTCTGCTTACCTGGTTCCAGTAGTCCTGGCTTATTATAAAACTGCTGGCTGAAATGACTCCAGTAGCCAGGAGCATCTGATCTTCTTTTATGGTCAGAAACCTGCTCCTACCACAAAACAACACTAATTATTTAGGTAGGTGTTACCAAAGCGTCAATGTTCATCCTCATTATTCTCTAATGAGCACTGGTTATTCTGGTGTACACATTTATGCATTATATATAGATAATTCTAAAAAAGCCTTTCTTTCCTTTGCAAAAATTATGTTGCAAGACTTGTTCCTATTACCACAGATTAGGAAATAATAAGAATTTACTCACCGGTAATTCTATTTCTCGTAGTCCGTAGTGGATGCTGGGAACTCCGTAAGGACCATGGGGAATAGCGGGCTCCGAAGGAGGCTGGGCACTCTAGAAAGATCTTAGACTACCTGGTGTGCACTGGCTCCTCCCACTATGACCCTCCTCCAAGCCTCAGTTAGGATACTGTGCCCGGACGAGCGTACACAATAAGGAAGGATTTTGAATCCCGGGTAAGACTCATACCAGCCACACCAATCACACCGTACAACTCGTGATATGAAACCCAGTTAACAGTATGAAACAACAGAGCCTCTCAACAGATGGCTCAACAATAACCCGATTTAGTTAACAGTAACTATGTACAAGTATTGCAGATAAACCGCACTTGGGATGGGCGCCCAGCATCCACTACGGACTACGAGAAATAGAATTACCTGTGAGTAAATTCTTATTTTCTCTGACGTCCTAGTGGATGCTGGGAACTCCGTAAGGACCATGGGGATTATACCAAAGCTCCCAAAGGGGCGGGAGAGTGCGGATGACTCTGCAACACCGAATGAGAGAACTCCAGGTCCTCCTCAGCCAGGGTATCAATTTTATAGAATTTTGCAAATGTGTTTGCCCCTGACCAAGTAGCAGCTCGGCAAAGTTGTAAAGCCGAGACCCCTCGGGCAGCCGCCCAAGATGAGCCCACCTTCCTTGTGGAACGGGCATTGACAGATTTTGGCTGTGGCAGGCCTGCCACAGAATGTGCAAGCTGAATTGTATTACAAATCCAACGAGCAATAGTCTGCTTAGAAGCAGGAGCACCCAGCTTGTTGGGTGCATATAGGATAAACAGCGAGTCAGATTTTCTGACTCTAGCCGTTCTGGAAACATATATTTTCAGTGCCCTGACAACGTCTAGCAACTTGGAGTCCTCCAAGTCCCTAGTAGCCGCAGGCACCACAATAGGCTGGTTCAGGTGAAACGCTGACACCACCTTTGGGAGAAACTGGGGACGAGTCCTCAATTCTGCCCTATCCATATGGAAAATCAGATAAGGGCTTTTACAGGACAAAGCCGCCAATTCTGATACTCGCCTGGCAGAAGCCAAGGCCAATAACATAACCACCTTCCACGTGAGATATTTCAGATCCACGGTTTTTAGTGGTTCAAACCAATGTGATTTTAAGAAACTCAACACCACGTTGAGATCCCAAGGTGCCATAGGGGGCACAAACGGGGGCTGAATATGCAGCACTCCTTTAACAAATGTCTGAACTTCAGGTACTGAAGCTAGTTCTTTTTGAAAGAAAATCGACAGAGCCGAGATCTGTACCTTAATGGAGCCCAGTTTTAGGCCCATATTTACTCCTGCTTGCAGGAAATGCAGAAATCGACCTAGTTGAAATTCCTCCGTTGGGGCCTTTTCGGCCTCACACCATGCAACATACTTCCGCCATATGCGGTGATAATGATTTGCTGTGACCTCTTTCCTGGCTTTAATAAGCGTAGGAATGACTTCCTCCGGAATGCCCTTTTCCTTCAGGATCCGGCGTTCAACCGCCATGCCGTCAAACGCAGCCGCGGTAAGTCTTGGAACAGACAGGGCCCCTGCTGTAGCAGGTCTTGTCTGAGCGGCAGAGGCCACGGGTCCTCTGAGATCATCTCTTGAAGTTCCGGGTACCACGCTCTTCTTGGCCAATCCGGAACCACAAGAATTGTGTTTACTCCTCGCTTTCTTATTATTCTCAATACCTTTGGTATGAGAGGTAGAGGAGGGAACACATAAACTGACCGGTACACCCACGGTGTCACTAGAGCGTCCACAGCTATCGCCTGAGGGTCTCTTGACCTGGCGCAATACCTCTCTAGTTTTTTGTTTAGGCGGGACGCCATCATGTCCACCTGTGGACGACCCCATTGATTTACAATCATTTGGAAGACTTCTGGATGAAGTCCCCACTCTCCCGGGTGGAGGTCGTGCCTGCTGAGAAAGTCTGCTTCCCAGTTGTCCACTCCCGGGATGAACACTGCTGACAGTGCTAGTACATGATTCTCCGCCCATCGGAGAATTCTTGTGGCTTCTGCCATTGCCATCCTGCTTCTTGTGCCGCCCTGTCGATTCACATGGGCGACTGCCGTGATGTTGTCTGACTGGATCAGCACCGGCTGGTGTAGGAGCAGGGATTTTGCTTGACTTAGGGCATTGTAAATGGCCCTTAGTTCCAGAATATTTATGTGAAGGGCAGTCTCCTGACTTGACCATAGTCCTTGGAAGTTTCTTCCCTTTGTGACTGCCCCCCAGCCTCGTAGGCTGGCATCCGTGGTCACCAGGACCCAGTCCTGTATGCCGAATCTGCGGCCCTCCAGAAGATGAGCACTCTGCAGCCACCACAGAAGAGACACCCTGGTTCTTGGGGACAGGGTTATCAAGCGATGCATCTGAAGATGCGATCCGGACCACTTGTCCAACAGGTCCCACTGAAAAATTCTGGCATGGAACCTGCCGAATGGAATTGCTTCGTAAGAAGCTACCATCTTTCCCAGGACCCGCGTGCAGTGATGCACCGATACCTGTTTTGGTTTTAGGAGGTCTCTGACTAGAGAAGACAACTCCCTGGCTTTCTCCTCCGGGAGAAACACTTTTTTCTGGACTGTGTCCAGAATCATTCCCAGGAACATTAGACGTGTCGTGGGGACCAGCTGTGACTTTGGGATATTCAGAATCCAGCCGTGCTGGCGCAGCACTTCCTGAGATAGTGCTACTCCCACTAACAACTGTTCCTTGGATCGTGCCTTTATTAGGAGATCGTCCAAGTATGGGATAATTAAAACTCCCTTTTTTCGAAGGAGTATCATCATTTCCGCCATAACCTTGGTAAATACCCTCGGTGCCGTGGAGAGTCCAAACGGCAGCGTCTGGAATTGGTAATGGCAATCCTGTACCACAAATCTGAGGTACTCCTGGTGAGGATGGTAAATGGGGACATGCAGGTAAGCATCCCTGATGTCCAGGGATACCATGTAATCGCCCTCGTCCAGGCTTGCAATAACCGCCCTGAGCGATTCCATCTTGAACTTGAATTTTTTTATGTATGTGTTCAAGGATTTCAAATTTAAAATGGGTCTCACCGAACCGTCCGGTTTCGGCACCACAAATAGTGTGGAATAGTAACCCCGGCCTTGTTGAAGTAAGGGTACCCTGATTATCACCTGCTGGGAATACAGCTTGTGAATCGCTGCTAGCACCGCCTCCCTGTCTGAGGGAGCAATCGGCAAGGCAGATTTTAGGAACCGGTGGGGTGGAGCCGCCTCGAATTCCAGCTTGTATCCCTGAGATACTATTTGAAGGATCCAGGGATCCACCTGTGAGCGAGCCCACTGATCGCTGAAATTTATGAGGCGGGCCCCCACCGTACCTGGCTCCGCCTGTGGAGCCCCACCGTCATGCGGCGGACTTGGAAGAGGAAGCGGGGGAGGACTTTTGTTCCTGGGAACCTGCTGTTTGCTGCAGCCTTTTTCCCCTACCTCTGCCTCTAGACAGAAAAGACCCTCCTTTTCCCCGCTTGTTTTTCTGGGTCCGAAAGGACTGAACCTGATAAAATGGCGCCTTCTTAGGCTGTGAGGGGACATGGGGTAAAAATGCTGACTTCCCAGACGTTGCTGTGGAAACTAGGTCGGAGAGACCATCCCCAAATAATTCCTCCCCTTTATAAGGCAAAACTTCCATGTGCCTTTTGGAATCTGCATCTCCAGTCCACTGGCGAGTCCATAAGCATCTCCTAGCAGAGATGGATAATGCACTTACTTTAGATGCCAGCCGGCAGATTTCCCTCTGTGCATCTCTCATGTATAAGACTGAGTCTTTGATATGGTCAATTGTTAGCAGAATCGTGTCTCTGTCTAATGTGTCAATATTTTCTGACAGTTTATCTGACCACGCAGCGGCAGCACTGCACATCCATGCTGACGCAATAGTTGGTCTAAGTATAATGCCTGAGTGTGTATATACAGACTTCAGGATCGCCTCCTGCTTTCTATCAGCAGGTTCCTTAAGGGCGGCCGTATCCTGGGACGGTAGTGCCACCTTTTTAGACAAACGTGTGAGCGCTTTATCCACCCTAGGGGGTGTTTCCCAACGTAACCTATCCTCTGGCGGGAAAGGGAACGCCATTAGTATCTTCTTAGGAATTACCAATTTCTTATCAGGGGAAGCCCACGCTTCTTCACACACTTCATTTAATTCATCTGACGGGGGAAAAACTACAGGTAGTTTTTTCTCCCCAAACATAATACCCTTTTCTCTGACGTCCTAGTGGATGCTGGGAACTCCGTAAGGACCATGGGGAATAGCGGCTCCGCAGGAGACTGGGCACAAAAAGTAAAAGCTTTAGACTAGCTGGTGTGCACTGGCTCCTCCCCCTATGACCCTCCTCCAAGCCTCAGTTAGATTTTTGTGCCCGAACGAGAAGGGTGCAAGCTAGGTGGCTCTCCTGAGCTGCTTAGAAGTAAAAGTTTAAATAGGTTTTTTATTTTCAGTGAGTCCTGCTGGCAACAGGCTCACTGCATCGTGGGACTAAGGGGAGAAGAAGCGAACTCACCTGACTGCAGAGTGGATTGGGCTTCTTGGCTACTGGACATTAGCTCCAGAGGGACGATCACAGGTTCAGCCTGGATGGGTCCCGGAGCCGCGCCGCCGGCCCCCTTACAGAGCCAGAAGAGCGAAGAGGTCCGGAGAAAGCGGCGGCAGAAGACGTTCCTGTCTTCAAATAAGGTAGCGCACAGCACTGCAGCTGTGCGCCATTGCTCTCAGCACACTTCACACTCCGGTCACTGAGGGTGCAGGGCGCTGGGGGGAGCGCCCTGAGACGCAATAAAAACGATATAAAAACCTTATATGGCTAAAAAAAATGCATCACATATAGCTCCTGGGCTATATGGATGCATTTATCCCCTGCCAGTTTCCTGAAAAAAGCGGGAGAAAAGGCCGCCGTGAAGGGGGCGGAGCCTTTCTCCTCAGCACACAAGCGCCATTTTCTTTCACAGCTCCGCTGGAAGGACGGCTCCCTGACTTTCCCCTGCAGTCCTGCACTACAGAAACAGGGTAAAACAGAGAGGGGGGCACTATTGGCAGCTAATATATAAATACAGCAGCTATAACAGGGAGTAACACTTATATAAGGTTATCCCTGTATATATATAGCGCTCTGGTGTGTGCTGGCAAACTCTCCCTCTGTCTCCCCAAAGGGCTAGTGGGGTCCTGTCCTCTATCAGAGCATTCCCTGTGTGTGTGCTGGGTGTCGGTACGATTGTGTCGACATGTATGAGGAGGAAAATGATGTGGAAGCAGAGCAATTGCCTGTGTTAGTGATGTCACCCCCTAGGGAGTCGACACCTGACTGGATGGTAGTAATTAAAGAATTACGTGACAATGTCAGCACTTTGCAAAATGAGACAGCCGACAAATCAATTAGTGCCTGTTCAGGCGTCTCAGACACCGTCAGGGGCGCTAAAACGCCCGTTACCTCAGATGGTCGACACAGACCCTGACACGGATACTGAATCCAGTGTCGACGGTGACGAGACAAACGTAATGTCCAGTAGGGCCACACGTTACATGATCACGGCAATGAAGGAGGCATTGAACATTTCTGACACTACAAGTACCACAAAAAAGGGTATTATGTGGGGTGTGAAAAAACTACCAGTGGTTTTTCCTGAGTCAGATGAATTAAATGAGGTGTGTGATAAAGCGTGGGTTTCCCCCGATAAAAAACTGCTGATTTCTAATAAATTATTGGCACTATACCCTTTCCCGCCAGAGGTTAGGGCACGTTGGGAAACACCCCCTAGGGTAGATAAGGCGCTCACACGCTTATCAAAACAAGTGGCGTTACCGTCTCCTGATACGGCCGCTCTCAAGGAACCAGCTGATAGAAGGCTGGAAAATATCTTAAAAGGTATATACACACATACCGGTGTTATACTGCGACCAGCAATCGCCTCAGCCTGGATGTGCAGCGCTGGAGTGGCTTGGTCGGATTCCCTGACTGAAAATATTGATACCCTGGATAGGGACAGTATATTATTAACTATAGAGCATTTAAAGGATGCATTACTATATATGCGAGATGCACAGAGGGATATTTGCACCCTGGCATCTAGAGTAAGTGCGATGTCCATTTCTGCCAGAAGAACGTTATGGACGCGACAGTGGTCAGGTGATGCGGATTCCAAACGACATATGGAAGTATTGCCGTATAAAGGGGAGGAGTTATTTGGGGTCGGTCTATCGGACCTGGTGGCCACAGCAACGGCTGGAAAATCCACCTTTTTACCCCAGGTCACCTCTCAGCAGAAAAAGACACCGTCTTTTCAAACCCAGTCCTTTCGTCCCTATAAGGGCAAGAGGGAAAAAGGCCGCTCGTTCCTGCCCCGGGGCAGAGGAAGGGGAAAAAGACTGCACCATGCAGCCTCTTCCCAGGAGCAGAAGCCCTCCCCCGCTTCTGCCAAGTCCTCAGCATGACGCTGGGGCTCTGCAAGCAGACTCGGGCACGGTGGGGGGCCGTCTCAAGAATTTCAGCGCGCAGTGGGCTCACTCGCAAGTGGACCCCTGGATCCTGCAGGTAGTATCACAGGGGTACAAATTGGAATTCGAGACGTCTCCCCCTCGCCGGTTCCTGAAGTCTGCTCTACCAACGTCTCCCTCCGACAGGGAGGCAGTATTGGAAGCTATTCACAAGCTGTATTCCCAGCAGGTGATAATCAAGGTACCCCTCCTACAACAGGGAAAGGGGTATTATTCCACGCTGTTTGTGGTACCGAAGCCGGACGGCTCGGTGAGACCAATTTTAAATCTAAAATCTTTGAACACTTACATAAAAAGGTTCAAATTCAAGATGGAGTCACTCAGAGCAGTGATAGCGAACCTGGAAGAAGGGGACTATATGGTATCTCTAGACATCAAGGATGCTTATCTCCAGGTCCCAATCTACCCTTCTCACCAAGGGTACCTCAGGTTTGTGATACAAAACTGTCATTATCAGTTTCAGACGCTGCCGTTTGGATTGTCCACGGCACCACGGGTCTTTATCAAGGTAATGGCCGAAATGATGATTCTTCTTCGAAGAAAAGGCGTATTAATTATCCCTTACTTGGACGATCTCCTGATAAGGGCAAGGTCCAGGGAACAGTTAGAGGTCGGAGTAGCACTATCTCAGGTAGTGCTACGTCAGCACGGGTGGATTCTAAATATCCCAAAATCACAGCTGATTCCAACAACACGTCTACTGTTCCTAGGGATGATTCTGGACACAGTCCAGAAAAAGGTGTTTCTCCCAGAGGAGAAGGCCAGGGAGTTATCCGAGCTAGTCAGGAACCTCCTAAAACCAGGACAAGTGTCAGTGCATCAGTGCACGAGAGTCCTGGGAAAAATGGTGGCTTCTTACGAAGCAATTCCATTCGGAAGATTCCATGCAAGAACTTTTCAGTGGGATCTGCTGGACAAATGGTCCGGATCGCATCTTCAGATGCATCAGCGGATAACCCTATCTCCAAGGACAAGGGTATCTCTCCTGTGGTGGTTACAGAAGGCTCATCTTCTAGAGGGCCGCAGATTCGGCATTCAAGATTGGATGCTGGTAACCACGGATGCCAGCCTGAGAGGCTGGGGAGCAGTCACACAGGGAAGAAATTTCCAGGGCTTGTGGTCAAGCATGGAAACGTCTCTTCACATAAATATCCTAGAGCTAAGGGCCATTTACAATGCCCTAAGTCAAGCAAGGCCTCTGCTTCAGGGTCAACCGGTATTGATCCAGTCGGACAACATCACGGCTGTCGCCCACGTAAACAGACAGGGCGGCACAAGAAGCAGGAGGGCAATGGCAGAAGCTGCAAGGATTCTCCGCTGGGCGGAAAATCATGTGATAGCACTGTCAGCAGTGTTCATTCCGGGAGTGGACAACTGGGAAGCAGACTTCCTCAGCAGACACGACCTCCACCCGGGGGAGTGGGGACTTCATCCAGAAGTCTTCCAAGTGATTGTAAACCGTTGGGAAAAACCAAAGGTGGACATGATGGCGTCCCGTCTCAACAAGAAACTGGACAGATATTGCGCCAGGTCAAGGGACCCTCAGGCAATAGCGGTGGACGCTCTGGTAACTCCGTGGGTGTTCCAGTCGGTATATGTGTTCCCTCCTCTTCCTCTCATACCAAAAGTACTGAGAATCATAAGAAGGAGAGGAGTAAGAACGATACTCGTGGCTCCGGACTGACCAAGAAGAACTTGGTACCCGGAGCTGCAAGAGATGCTCACGGAGGACCCGTGGCCTCTACCTCTAAGGAAGGACCTGCTCCAGCAGGGACCTTGTCTGTTCCAAGACTTGCCGCGGCTGCGTTTGACGGCATGGAGGTTGAACGCCGGATCCTGAAGGAAAAAGGCATTCCAGATGAAGTCATCCCTACCCTGATCAAGGCCAAGGAAGGATGTAACTGCAAAACATTATCATCGCATTTGGCGAAAATATGTTGCGTGGTGTGAGGCCAAGAAGGCCCCTACGGAGGAATTTCAACTGGGTCGTTTCCTACATTTCCTGCAAGCAGGATTGTCTATGGGCCTAAAATTAGGATCCATTAAGGTTCAAATTTCGGCCCTGTCGATCTTCTTCCAGAAAGAACTGGCTTCAGTGCCTGAAGTTCAGACGTTTGTCAAAGGGGTACTGCATATACAGCCTCCTTTTGTGCCTCCAGTGGCACCTTGGGATCTCAATGTAGTTTTAATGTTCCTAAAATCACATTGGTTTGAACCACTTGCCACAGTGGATTTGAAATATCTCACATGGAAAGTGGTAATGCTGTTGGCCCTGGCTTCAGCCAGGCGCGTATCAGAATTGGCGGCTTTATCCTATAAAAGCCCTTACCTGATATTTCATTCGGATAGGGCGGAATTGAGGACTCGTCCTCAATTTCTCCCTAAGGTGGTTTCAGCGTTTCACATGAATCAACCTATTGTGGTACCTGTGGCTACTAGGGACTTGGAGGACTCCAAGTTCCTGGACGTAGTCAGGGCCCTGAAAATATATGTTTCCAGGACGGCTGGAGTCAGAAAATCTGACTCGCTGTTTATACTGTATGCACCCAACAAGCTGGGTGCTCCTGCTTCTAAGCAGACGATTGCTCGTTGGATTTGTAGTACAATTCAACTTGCACATTCTGTGGCAGGCCTGCCACAGCCAAAATCTGTAAAAGCCCATTCCACAAGGAAGGTGGGCTCATCTTGGGCGGCTGCCCGAGGGGTCTCGGCTTTACAACTTTGCCGAGCAGCTACTTGGTCAGGGGCAAACACGTTTGCTAAATTCTACAAATTTGATACCCTGGCTGAGGAGGACCTGGAGTTCTCTCATTCGGTGCTGCAGAGTCATCCGCACTCTCCCGCCCGTTTGGGAGCTTTGGTATAATCCCCATGGTCCTTACGGAGTTCCCAGCATCCACTAGGACGTCAGAGAAAATAAGAATTTACTTACCGATAATTCTATTTCTCATAGTCCGTAGTGGATGCTGGGCGCCCATCCCAAGTGCGGATTGTCTGCAATACTTGTATATAGTTATTGTTACAAACAAATCGGGTTGTTTATTGTTGGAAGCCATCTTTTCAGAGGCTCCTACGGTTATCATACTGTTAACTGGGTTCAGATCACGAGTTGTACGGTGTGATTGGTGTGGCTGGTATGAGTCTTACCCGGGATTCAAGATCCTTCCTTATTATGTACGCTCGTCCGGGCACAGTATCTTAACTGAGGCTTGGAGGAGGGTCATAGGGGGAGGAGCCAGTGCACACCAGCTAGTCTAAAGCTTTTACTTTTTGTGCCCAGTCTCCTGCGGAGCCGCTATTCCCCATGGTCCTTACGGAGTTCCCAGCATCCACTACGGACTATGAGAAATAGAATTATCGGTAAGTAAATTCTTATTTTTTGTGGTACCTGGATGTAAATCAGAAATATTTAACACCTCTTTCATTGCCTCAATCATGCAGTGAATGGCCTTAACGGGCATTAAATTTGACTCATCGTCGTCGACACTGGTGTCAGTATCCGTGTCGACATCTACTTGTGCCATCTGAGATAGCGGACGTTTCAGAGCCCCTGATGACTTTTGAGACACCTGGACAGGCACGAGCTGAAGACTCGGCTGTCCCACAGTCGGCATGTCGTCAAATTTTTTATGTAAGGAGTCTATACGTGCACTCATTTCCTGCCATAAACTCATCCACTCAGGTGTCTGCCCCCCAGGGGGTGACATCCCTGCTAAAGGCATCTGCTCCCCCTCCACATCATTATCCTCCTCAAACATGTAGACACAGCCGTACCGACACACTCCACACACACAGGGAATGCTCAAACAGAGGACAGGACCCACAAAAAGCCCTTTGGGGGGACAGAGTAAGAGTATGCTAGCACACACCAGAGCGCTATATATATACGGGGACTAACTGAGTTATGTCCCTAATAGCTGCTTTTCAATAAAATATATATATTGCCAAATTTAATGCCCCCCCTCTCTTTTCCCTCTTACTGGTACTGTAGATTGCAGGGAAGAGCCAGGGAGCTTCCTTCCAGCAGGAGCTGTGAGGGAAAAATGGCGCCAGTGTGCTGAGGAGATAGGCTCCGCCCCTTTTTCGCGGCCTATTCTCCCGCTTTTTATGGAATTCTGGCAGGGGTATTTACCTCATATATAGCCCCTGGGGCTATATATTGAGGTATTTTAGCCAGCCAAGGTGTTTTTATTGCTGCCTCAGGGCGCCCCCCCCCAGCGCCCTGCACCCTCAGTGACCGGAGTGTGAAGTGTGTGAGAGGAGCAATGGCGCACAGCTGCAGTGCTGTGCGCTACCTTGGTGAAGACAGAGTCTTCATGCCGCCGATTTTCCGGACCATCTTCTTGCTTCTGGCTCTGTAAGGGGGACGGCGGCGCGGCTCCGGGACCGAACATCAAGGCTGGGCCTGCGGTCGATCCCTCTGGAGCTAATGGTGTCCAGTAGCCTAAGAAGCCCAATCCGGCTGCAAGCAGGCGAGTTCGCTTCTTCTCCCCTTAGTCCCTCGCTGCAGTGAGCCTGTTGCCAGCAGGTCTCACTGAAAATAAAAAAATCTAAGACTATTACTTTCTAAGAGCTCAGGAGAGCCCCTAGTGTGCATCCAACCTCGGCCGGGCACGAAATCTAACTGAGGCTTGGAGGAGGGTCATAGTGGGAGGAGCCAGTGCACACCAGGTAGTCTAAGATCTTTCTAGAGTGCCCAGCCTCCTTCGGAGCCCGCTATTCCCCATGGTCCTTACGGAGTTCCCAGCATCCACTAGGACGTCAGAGAAAAACAGGGTATGTACTTACATAGAAGGCATGAGTGAATCATTGATGTGTATGCTGTATTGGGGGCATAGTTTAAATAATTAGTGTACTTTCATAAATATGACAATTCGCCTTTCTAGCTTTTTCTTTTTGTATTCAGTTAGCAGTGGCCAATCTGGGCATACAGTTTAAAATGTCCTGCACCCATCATTAGAACAATTAAATCCTCACCTCTGTGAGCTATTTGGAGTTGACAGATCCACAGATGCTTTTAGCACAGTGTCATATATAGGATTTCTCAGAAGATAAACCAAATCCAGGACCATTACACACATATCACGTATGTCCTTTAACGAAACAGAACAGCCATTTTGTCCTAGAAAATGTTGAATGTAAATTAGAAGTGTAGAAGATATGTGACAACTGCGCTGTATGTGACTAAAAGCTGCTCAGTTTAAAATTGGTACAATTAGGAGCATATAACGAGCGCTAATATTTATAAGTTAAAATATGTATTGCCATGGGTAATATATGTGTAAAAAGTGGCACCTGTAAAAAAGACTTCTGTTAGTTTGGCAGTATGTTTACAACTCCTTTATGGAGTAAGTGGTTTGAGCTCAGTCCGTACCAGTTCACAGTTTGTATTGTGAAAATGCTAACTGTCCCTACCTCCTAGTCAGTCCCATACACAAGAGGATGTTGTGGTCCTTCAATCTCGATCCGCTGCGTCCAGCGGTAAAGGATCGCGGCTTGTTGTCGGGTCGCGGCTCGATGACGTCACGCTGCGGCTAGGCGTCGGGAAGTTCGGGCCGGAAAGGTGATGGTCTGTAGCTCTATGCCTATGGAGGCATAGAGCTAAGGACCACAACATCCTCTTGTGTACGGGACTGACTAGGAGGTAGGGACAGTTAGCATTTTCACAATACAAACTGTGAACTGGTACGGACTGAGCTCAAACCACTTACTCCATAAAGGAGTTGTAAACATACTGCCAAACTAACAGAAGTCTTTTTTACAGGTGCCACTTTTTACACATATATTACCCATGGCAATACATATTTTAACTTATAAATATTAGCGCTCGTTATATGCTCCTAAATTAGAAGTGTACTCTCTTTTCATTTAAATTACAGTTGTCACTATCCTTTTCCCAGACACTGGCTTGGGCCATTTCTGTTATGCCTCCATCAGGAGTTAGTGTGTCCAGCCCAATTATTACTGGCAATCTCTGCGGATACACAATAAAGTATTCTATGGACCTGGACACAAAACACGCCTCCTTCTATGTCCGTTTCATCAGAAACTGTACCATATCTTTCGGATGGACTGGGCTGAGGCTTCTTTACAAAAAGAATCCAGTACGAAGAGAACTTTCCTCCTCATCTCATTGTAAATGCAGTTGCACTAGTATCAACAGCAGTCCTAAATGGAGGAATTCCAAGGCAAGGGGCTGAAAACTACTTTACCGGACCCCATAACAAAATTTGTGAGAAGGGAGACCAACAGTTTAGTCCTTCATCCTTGGTCCACTGTTCTGTGCAGTAAAGCCCTGTTCCAGCTTCAATGTGTTGGGTCTACTCTGTTCTTATAGTGGGTGAGGGCAGTGGCATAATTATGGTCCCTGCATGCGAGTGATCTTCATCCCCGGACTTCATAGCTTATACATCTATTGCAACAGTGGTTCTTCATCCACTGCCCAGAGTCTTCAGGACTACCCATTTAAATAGTTTTACCAACAAACCAACCAGATAAGTGGGAGAAGGTCTGAATTATGTACAATTTTTATGACTGATCATCTGGTCCAACAATTCAAACTACATGGATCTATGGCATGCTAAATTTTGCATTTTCTAGTGAGAGGAGTTAGGAGAGCCCAGTGCACTCCCTGCCGAGTGGTGAACATATATATGTACCCATATGCAACATATACTGTAGGCAGTCCTCATATTGTCATGACTATGGGGGGTCATTCTGACCCCATCGCACGCATGAATTGGGGTGTCAATACAATATTAGAAGGCAAAACCATCAAATGCATTTCAAGTCATGTAATGGTTCATTTTCCAGGTGCAGTTGAAAGGACTGGGAAGTGGGTGTGTGCTAAAGTATATTAAGCTTTAAAAGACAAAAAGAGATGGATAAGGAGTGATAAAGTACCAGCCAATGAGCTTCCTTACTGCCATGTCACAGGCTGTGTTTGAAAAATGACAGTTAGGAACTGGTTGGATGGTACTTTATCACTCTTTTTCCATCTCCACTTTATCTCTTGTTAAAACTTAATAAGAGCAGTATGCAGACAACTAGGTGCACCTGTGCAAATACAAAAGCTCTGCACACCCACATCAGGAAAGCTCTGTGTACCCACATCCTTTGAACTTTTGTAAATGATCTTTACAGTCAGGACCTCAGAGCAGGAGACAGATTAGGGAAGCCAATTGGTGATCCTATATTGATATTTTGGATTAATACGGGATTAACACATTTGTATTCAAAAATACGTAAAAAGTGTGAACATTCTATCAATCTGGATCGATATTATTTACACACACGCACAGTCTAAAGGAAAGAACAGGTCAGCACAGGTCAGGGATGCCAGAGAGCAGGTAAGAATATTGGTGGTCATTCCGAGTTGATCGCTCGCTGCCGATTTTCGCAGTTCAGCGATTAAGTAAAAAGTGGCAAAAATGCGCATGCGCATGGTACGCAGCGCGCATGTGCTAAGTACTTTCACACAAAACTTTGTAGATTTACATAAGCTCGAGAGACGTTTATTCATCGCTCGAGTGATCGCTGAGTGATTGACAGGAAGTGGGTGTGTCTGGGCGGAAACTGGCCGTTTTCAGGGAGTGTGCTAAAAAACGCAGGCGTGCCAGGTAAAAACGCAGGAGTGGCTGGAGAAACGGGGGAGTGGCTGGCCGAACGCAGGGCGTGTTTGTGACGTCAAACCAGGAACTAAATGGACTGAGGTGATCGCAAGCTAGGAGTAAGTCTGGAGCAACTCAGAAACTGCAGGGAATTATTTAGTAGCAGAACTGCTAATCTTTCGTTCGCTATTCTGCTAAGCTAAGATACACTCACAGAGGGCGGCGGCCTAGCGTTTGCAATGCTGCTAAAAGCAGCTAGCGAGCGAACAACTTGGAATGAGGACCATTGTGATATTTTGATCGATCCTATTGATACAGCATGCCCCCTTTTCGCCCCCAGGATGGATCAAAAAGGCATCCTGTATCATGGAGACTGATGTCCATCCTTAAGACAGACACATGTCAGAAGCTAAAGTCAAACAAGGCTAAGGAGGAATATGGGCAACAGTAGATAACTAAATATGCATTACGCACAGTAGTAAAGGCAGGCAGAGCTAGCAAGGCCATGCTGTCTGGGAAAAGCATTTCTACACTATACCAAGCCCTGATTTACATATGGGAGCTTACCAGACATGCAGCAACATTGCAAGTCAAGCGTTAGTCATATATACGGCAATTATTATATTATTAACCACCAATATTACATTACTTACCTAAAACCTCTAGTAGCGTTTCTACATAAGTAAATGGAGAGTGGATATTTATATGGAAGTGAAGAGTTTTTAACACTGTAAGTTCAGATTGTAGTAACTCCTCCTTATTACAGATATAACCTGATGATGTCAGGAACTGCAGGATTGTGTTATTATTGATTATCTGTAACAATTAAAATAGTGTTAGGTCACTGACATGCAGCTGTTTCAGGATGTCACCATCCTGTAGAAAGAGGTCTGTACAAGAACATGCCTATAAAACATTTGCGGCAAAGCACGATGAAGTGACAGCTCTTTCATCCAATGGTAAACAGGACTTTTTCTAAAATGACCACACATTCCTGCATGTGGAAGTACAGTAACTACACAGCAATGTTGAGACAAACATAACTTACATGGTAGTGGAAGTGCAGCTTGCTTGTGATCTGGATACAGGACACCATGCGTAGTATGAACATTTCACACAGACTAGCTTTTATTGATTTCCATGTCTTGGCCTGTACTGTTTCCAATATGTTCATGCTTTCTACACTGGATTTATAAAGCTCCTCTACATGTAAGATCATAAACCTGAAACAAAGAACATACTAATGTTACTACATGAGAAAGATTCCGGAGTCAGTGAGAGACACAGAGCCTTGTTTAGAAGAGGATATTTGTACACAATACATATGTAAAACAAAAGTGAATTCATGTGTATACTAAGTTGGACGTATCTTAAGATGAGTTCAAGGTCGGACTTGCCCATAGGGGTCCAGAGGAAACCACTGGTGGGCCCTACTGCCTGAGGGCACAATCTCTCCTCTAGGGGTCAAGTTTAAGACTGTGCACTTGAATTATACATTATACTTAAGTTACATTATACTGCACAGGACTATGGTGTATTCATTACAGTGCACCTGCTACATTATCATGCATGCAGTCGCAGTATTTACTATATTTATTTATAAAGGGGTCCAAATCATACAATCTCTAATAGTTAGCCAAGCCTCCGGGTGGATGGGCAACACCCCTAAGTATGGGCCTCTATCACTACATTCCCCCAGTAGGCCCTTCATGCCCCAGTCTGACACTGGATGCATCCGACTCAGAAACATTAGTATTTGTGGCAGGCTTATGCATATCTCCCAACTGTCCCGATTTTCGTGGGACAGTCCCGTTTTTTTGGGACTGTCCCGCTGTCCCACCCGCGGGCCACAGTGTCACACGGTGGGGGGGGGGCAGTTGGGAGGCTCCTGGAGCGGAGAATAGACGCTGTGCGCATGTGCACAGTGTTTATTCAGTTGAGACAGGGGAGAGAGGGCATGCCAGCAGCTCACAGAGCGCTGGGCATGCCCCCTCAGTGACGAAAATGGGGCGTGACTCGTGGTCGCAAGCCCTCCTGTGAAGACATGCCCCCTTTACCATAGGCCATGCCCCCTTTTCGGGGTGACACGTGCACAGGTGTCCCCCTCTCCCTAGATTGAAAATGTTGGGAGGTATGGCTTATGTAAGGTATAGAAGTGTGTATACTTACACTTACTTGAATGTAAGAGACTTCCTGATATAATGGTGATCTTCCGGGCTCCCAGAAAAGTCTAGCAATCTCCCTTAGGCCAGGCTGGGTGGGCTATATGTGTGACTGTATGCCCAAAGATTTGTGATGAATTATATGTGATATGTGTCAATTTACAGAAGATGTGTGCTCAATTACAAGACACGTGCAACAATAAAAAAAAATTGTATTCCTGCAATAAGCAGTGCTAAAAAATTATTGTTATCACTACATATTGATAAACTGAGGCTGAACTGTGATAAGGGATTTATCAAATATTCCAACTAACTAATTAGGTAACTAACTCTACCTGTCTAATAATTCCACTGCAATGTACTTAGTTGAGCTGTCCTGATGCCAGTGTTCTGACAATAAGAAGACCAGTTCTGCAATATAAAACATTATTACTTATTTATATAGTACTACCTTTTTAGTCAGTGCTGCAGAAAGGATATTTGTCTCATTGGAACTTAGTATAAATTCTTTAACACCTAGCACGCAGACACACACGCACGCGGTTTAGAATCCAAATGACCTATCAATATGTTTTTGTAGTGTGGAAGCAAGTCTACCCAAACGGGATGCAGTCAAGATCCCGCCGGACGGAATCCCGCCGGTCGGAATACCAACACCGTAATCCCGACCGGCACAATCCCGAATATTCTCCCTCTGTGGGTGTCCACGACACCCATAGAGGGAGAATAAATTAGTGTGCCGAGCATAGCGAGGCACCGTGCCCACAGCGTGGCGAGCTCAGCGAGCCCGCAAGGGGCTGCATTGCGCTCGCCCCCCAGTCGGGATTGTGCCAGTCGGGATTCCAGGGTCAGTATTCCGACCGCCGGGATCCCGTCCGGGGGGATTTCGTACTGATCTCACCCAAACACAGGACGAATATACACACTACACAAAGATAGGGCCCTGGTCGTAAATTGAACGTATGACCCCAGTGCTGTGAGGCAGCAGTGCTAACCAATGTGTCACATGCACATTATGGTCAAGTCCAAAAGTGGACGCTTCTTGTGATTATCAGCAAACTGGGCATGCATATACTGCACTTCAAAGAGCATGCCAGAGAGGACTTTTCGCTCTAGTGTATGACCAGAGCTCTCTGTGAAATGGGTGCTTCTGAGTGGCTATCGTAGGGTGCACAGAAAAAATCTGTCTCATCGGAGTGCCATGGGAGAATGTACTGTCTGTGTTTGTTGGAAATGTGTACAGAGAAGGGATGTCTTTTTCAGACAGCACCGGAATCCTGACACAGGGGCAGAAAGCCGGCACCCCGACTGCCGGCATCCCGACCGTAAGTATGCTGGGGACTCGTAGCGTTGGGCTGTGTGTGTGTGTGTGGGGGGGAGGTTAGGATTAGGCACCACTGGGGAGGTTAGGGTTAGGCTGCAGGGAAGGAAGGGTTAGGAATAGGCTGCGGGGTGGGGGTTAGGTTTAGGCACCACCGGGGTGGGTTAGGGTTAGGATGTGGGAAAGAGAGGCTAAGGGTTAGGCTGCAGGGAGGGACGTTAAGTTTAGGCACCGCCGGTTAGGGTTAGGCTGCGGGGGGAGGGTTAGGGTAAGGGTGTGTACACACGGTGAGATCCTTGCTATGTCCTATTTTTACTTGCGATTTCCCTTGAACTGCCCGGAGGCCAGATTTTGACTAACTTTTCTTGAGATCTGTACTATGTGTGCTTACGATTTTGGCTTATGTGAGATTTTGGCTTATGTGAGATGTCATTGACATGTGAGATGAACTAGATAGTACACCGATCTAGCAAGGATTGACTTGCCTGCACAGTCTATTTTTTCTTGCGATGCCGACCTGGCGGGACCGCGCATCGGGATCGCAAGGTGACTTTTACCTTGCGATCTGCACTAACTTTTCTTACGATTTTGACTATATAGTCAAAATCTTAAGAAAAAATCTCACTGTGTGTACACACCCTTAGGCTGCGGGAAGGTTAGGGGGATAGGGTTAGTAGTATACTTACCTGGTAAGTGGTGATTACTGGGGGAGTGGTACCTGTGCTCACTTCTTAGTGTTAGTAAGGAAATATGTGTTCCACGCTCTCTATGTACCCCATCTGTGTCACCCCTGTCTGTCTACCCCTCCCCTTTAGAATGTAAGCTCTCACGAGCAGGGCCCTCTTCCCTCATGTGCTTACCCTTTTCTTACTTTAATAATCTTCAGCTGCACCAAATCCAGCAGTCTTCTGCCACCTGATACTTATTCCAGTGTCATCTGCTGATGTAGCTATGTTTATTTACCCTGTACTTGTCCTATATTGTAGTCAACTGTAAGTTGCTGTTTTCCTGGTTGATTATTTGTTTATGTACTCTGTAATTGGGCGCTGCGGAACCCTTGTGGCGCCATATAAATAAAGGATAATAATAATAATAATAATGTGACAGATAAGCATTGTGTATATCTATGCCTTTTATTGAGACACAGTGCTCAGGCATAAAGTGTATAATGCATTCAAATAGCAAATGATAAATTAATAGTGATTGTTAGCACACAGATCACAATTAGAATCAATTAGAATCAAAGTCCAGATGCTGATGACACAGACTGTGAAATATAGTAGGAATTTGTAGCTGAAAGTTAGTACGTAATAGTCATGATCAAATAGGTTCCAAATGCTGGTTCCAGTAAAAGTGGTGCGTTCCTTTGTTGCACAATGGTGCTGTGATACAGTAGATGTAAGAGTCTTTGTTCTAGAGAGCCGGCATCCCGACCCTCCAGGTACAGTACTCACCCCTCCGGTGTATGATGGTGCCGTTCCCGGCACTAGCATCCAACTCCGAGGTCCCAGCCAATGGTGTTATCCGTTTTGTTGCTGCGCCTCCGTATAGTCTGTCCCTCCTTGCTGTCCTGTCTAGGATCCCTGCTTCCACGGTGTGTATGGCAATGTACACCTGGAGCAGGGACCTGTGGGACCACCGGGTGCTGCTGTGACTTCCGGGTTCCCAAGTCTCACTAGACTGCTTGGTTCCCGTTGGCTTCAGCAGCGCTGCCCGACTGCTCAAACTCGCCAGCCGACGAGGAGACTTGTCGATGGGGTAAAGCTGCAGATCTTCCACAGGTGGTGGGTACTGGTAAACATGCTTGTGCCAAGTGTGTGCTTCCTCCAACACTTAACCCCCAGATGCAAATTTTGCTTGGCAGCGGGAGTGTCCGAGGTCAGGTGTGTGGCCGTATACAGTTACCGTTCCCGTGCTGCTCATGACGGATGCACCTCGCGGCGGTGTGCACCAGCCGCCAGAGTTGTCTGCGTAGCTTGGAACGCGTCTCCCTTCTAATCTCCTGCGTGCTGCCGTCTCCAAACCTTGATGTGTTGCTCACGGTAGGCGCTTCTGGCACGCAGTGCCACGGATGGCTCCGTGATCACAAGATGGCTGGCAGCAGGTATCAGCAAGTAGACAGGTGGTAGTGGCAAATGGAATGTCCTTGCAGGGAATTTGGTGTAAATCTCTAGCGCGTTTCGCACCCTTGGGTGCTTCCTGACCCCGGACACTCCCGCTGCCAAGCAAAATTTGCATCAGGGGGTTAAAGTGTTCTCATTCACCTGCTTTTTGACAGCACACTCTGGAAATAGCAAGTTATAGACACAATAGAACAGTGACAGGTGAGCCCACAATCAAGTGGAGACTTTGTTGTATTCTGGTTTAATCACAGTGTATCACTACATCGGATCACAATTAAGATACATATTATCTATTTGATGAATCCAGCGATATAAATATGGACTTTTTTTTAGATTTTTTATTATATTATTATGTCTATAGCAGACACGATAACAGTCACGTAACCATTTTTTATATAACATTGGATGCCGTTTACGTATTAGTTGTTATTAAATGTTTGTGAATATATATTTTTGAAGATACATAAAAGGTATAGAAATTAATTGATTAAAGTGTGTGTGTTCAGCCATTTATGCACCTGAGAGGTACATAGCGCATAAATTCAAAAATTGTGTTTAGTTCTATAGTGCACATGGTTTTATCCAGCTGTCACTAATTAAAAGTTGTGTGGAGACAGACATAACTGTACTTAACTGCTGCATGTTGTATTTCTGGATAGATTATATACATATGCAATTTTTTTATAAAATTGCGTAGACATTAGCGCCTCAATTAGTTGTGTGTTTTTAAGAAATTGGAACTCTTGTTTGGTCAGGATGCCAATATCTTGCCTGTGTTTCAGTAATTAATCCAATTTGTTCTTGTAGGTGGTTGTGGGGTCCGTGTTAATAACATGATATGTGACTGTGTCACTTAGAATGCGGAGAGCCTCTTCAATGTAGTGTGACTTATCCATGATGACTATCCCTCCCCCCTTGTCCAGTTCCTTAAAAGCCTCTGTTTCCTTCTTGGTCATGTTATTGTGTTGTCTCTTATGGTCATATTTATTCCCACTATCCAGTTTATCTTAGTCTGTCGTTACCAGGGACTCAAATGTCTTTATGTAGTGATTTTTCAGATGAGTGGGATAGAAAGAAGATCCTGGTTTGAGTGAAGTGTGCTGGAATCTCTCTGTTCCTGGGTCAGCGGAGTTACTAATTGTTGGGTTGCTGGCAAAGTATTTTTTGAGTGTTAGCTTCCTAATAAAGGCCTGTAAATCACAGTATATGTCAAATTTGTTAGGTTGTTTCGTAGGAGGCGAATATTAAACCCTTTGTCAGTACCGCTTCGATTGAAAATGTTGGTGTCTTTTGTCTTGGTGTCTATGAAGTCTTCTCTTGTTGTTTTTGTTTTTTTGGTGTTCTGCCCTCCCCTACATCCTCGTCTGACTCTGTTACTCTCCTTTTTTTCTTGGTGATTTTCCCATGTGTGCTGGTGGTTTCGCAGGCCAGTGAGCCTGCACCTATGTCTACAAAATTGTCCCTCCCATCTCTGGGTTTTGTTTGTGTTAGCTTGTCTTTTGTAATCTCTGGTCTTGATTAATCAGAATCATTGTTTATGGGTGCTGTTGCATAGGTTTGATAGGATCTCTGTGTTGTGACTCACCCTTGGTCAAAGGATAGCCTAGATAGATCATTATAAGTTAAATCCTCTTCAATTTCATATACAGAGAAAGATGTGTCCCCTGATTCGTCTGATGTTGAAGTGCTGGTTCTATAGATCGGACTAGATCTACAGATGTAGAATCTATTATGTTGTTTGTGTCATGAATCTTTTTCATAAATTGTTGGTAAGTGAGTCCTGTGTCTTTGTACAGGTGGCAGTGTTTCACTTTGTTTGTAATGGTTGTGACTGCAGGATGCTTCTGACATGCTCTGGAATTAATGTTTTTCTGTTTGTAGGGTTCTTGGAATATTTGGTTGTTTGTTTCTTAATGTTTCTGGTGTTGTTTTTTGCTTGTTTGTCTCTGATGAGCTTTCTTATTTTGGATTGTATAATGGTGTTTTCTCTATTAGTGTGTCTTTTTGTGTGAGATTATCTATGTCTGTATAACCTGGTTCCTGTCTGAATGATTCCAATTTAGTGTTAATGTCAGTAATCTGAGTATCTAGATGAGTAACGAGTTCCTCCAGGTGTTTGGTATTAATTAATTTGATCAGTTCTACTGAACAGTCATGTAGGATCTTATTCCACCTGGTCATGAATGTAGCATCATCTATGTGGTGAGTTGGTGTCTTTTTTAATCTTAAACCCTTTGGGATAATATCATAGGATAGAGTACCAGTCTAGTGTTTGTTTGTCCCACCATATCCTGGTTTCTTTTTGTATCAGTTTTTCTAATTTGGTGTAATCCTTGTAGAATGTAGATGGGAGAATTGTTGTTAGGTGTTCCTCTAGTATACAGAGTTCCCTTCAGGCCTTATCTAATCGAGTATTTCTGACATCTAAAATACCCATGTGGTGTGGTGTATGGAGTCAAAGACTTCCGGTGCAGCTGATTATCCAGGACTAGCAGTGCAATATGTTGGGGAGTGGGATGATCAGCGCAACAACTTGTCCTGTCTCCTATTTCGGGGCAGTTGGGCGGTACCACTCCCACAGTAATCACCACTTACCAGACGAGTTTGGACAACTCATTGGTACCAGCTGCCCCGAAACAGGAGACAGTACACGTTGTTGCCCTGATCATCCCACTCCCCAACATAAAGTATACTTACCTTACTCCTGTCAGGATTCTCATCATTATGATGACAGTATCTGTCTTTTGACCGCCGGCATCTCAAGCGCTGTTCTCACGTATCACACCCGGTATAGCATAGCATAGCATATTTGCTATATACACAGCCTGCTGCCACTTACATGTGAAGTGATAAGACCAACACCTCAGAAGTAAGGCAATCGGACAGTGGAAAAGGTAGATAACCTCATCTGTACACAAAGATGGAGCAGGCATTCATATATTTTTATTATACTAATCTGTGGCTATGCCCTCATTGCAACAGAATTTTATGACTGCTGAGATACACTGGCTGATATATCGGCCATTCAATTCTATGGATGATATATTGTGAGCCCGTTGGCGGGGATGTACCCCCGATATGTCTGTGAAATATGTCGTTCACATTGCGCCGGCCCTGCAGCACAGCCGATGGCCGATATATCGGCGCATTGTACTATGTGTAACGGTGGTCTGCAGATCTCATGTACACATGCTGCAGAGGCCACCAGTCGGGTAGGTCGGTGGACCGGCTGGATGGCCAATCCGTCAGCCTAATGTGTACCCAATTTAAGACATAAATAAATAAATACATATTCCAGGAGGATAGATATATTTGAAAGGGGGGTTCCCCTTTAAGGGCTTAATGTGACTTCATCACTTCTCTGTCAACCACTGACCAAATTATACTTTTTTTTTTAAAGCTTTATTTTCCATAAAAATGTGTCACAAACCCGTGAAAGAAGACAAAAAACAGGAATAATATAGTCACACTGCGGCAACAGCAAGTCTATGAACATAAGACAGAGGACAAGTATTAAAGAACACAGTATAATAACAATCACAAAGGTAACATATAAAAGAGTATACATTATTCGTGTAATGTTCTTCCACTGAGCATAATTTTACATTGTACTTCTACCAATATTTCTCATACTAAAGTATAATTTATACTTGAGTATGACAGTAAAATAGGTTTAAGTGCAAAAGACAAATAAACCTAAACCATAAGGTACATGCTGAGCAGAACTAAAATGTTTGCAATACAGATTAATTGTGTGGGAAGATGTTCTTCACTTTGGCCCTCATTCCGAGTTGTTCGCTCTGTAATTTTCTTTGCATCGCAGCGATTTTATGCTAATTGCGCATGCGCAATGTTCGTACTGCGACTGAGCCAAGTAAATTTGCTATGAAGATTGGTATTTTACTCACGGCATTACGAGGTTTTTTCTTCGTTCTGGAGATCGGAGTGTGATTGACAGGAAGTGGGTGTTTCTGGGCGGAAACTGGCCGTTTTATCGGAGTGTGTGAAAAAACGCTACCGTTTCTGGGAAAAACGCGGGAGTGGCTGGAGAAACGGAGGAGTGTCTGGGCGAACGCTGGGTGTGTTTGTGACGTCAAACCAGGAATGACAAGCACTGAACTGATCGCACTGGAAGAGTAAGTCTCGAGCTACTCAGAAACTGCACAGAGAAGTCTATTCGCAATATTGCAAATCTTTCGATCGCAATTTTGCTAAGCTAAGATTCACTCCCAGTAGGCGGCGGCTTAGCGTGTGCAATGCTGCTAAAAGCAGCTTGCGAGCGAACAACTCGGAATGAGGGCCTTTGTGCCTAATGTGTCAGCAATATCACCACTTCCGAGACAATTCCTATGCTAAATACGGTTTTATCCTGCACAATGACTGTGTACAATGGGGGTAATTCCAAGTTGATCGCAGCAGGAAATTTTTTAGCAGTTGGGCAAAACCATGTGCACTGCAGGTGGGGCAGATATAACATGTGCAGAGAGAGTTAGATTTGGGTGGGTTATTTTATTTCTGTGCAGGGTAAATACTGGCTGCTTTATTTTTACACTGCAAATTAGATTGCAGATTGAACACACCACACCCAAATCTAACTCTCTCTGCACATGTTATATCTGCCTCCCCTGCAGTGCACATGGTTTTGCCCTATTGCTAACAGAATTCCTGCTGCGATCAACTTGGAATTACCCCCAATGTGACAGATGCACTCAAGAGGTATGCTAAGGCATGACATATTGGAGGTAATTCAGACCTGATCGCTTGCTAGCGTTTTTTGCAGCTCTGTGATCAGGTCAGAACTGCGCATGCGTATGCACCGCAATACGCAGGCGCGTCGCACAGGTACAAAGCGGATCACCGCTCAGCGATGGGTTTGTGCGAAGAATCCATTTGCACGGGCGAGCGCAAGGAGATTGACAGGAAGAAGGCATTTGTGGGTGGCAACTGACCGTTTTGTGGGAGTGGTTGGAAAAACGCAGGCGTGTCCAAGCGTTTGCAGGGAGGGTTCCTGACGTCAATTCCAGTCCCGGACAGGCTGAAGTGATCGCAACGGCTGAGTAAGTCCTGGGCTACTCAGAGACTGCACAAGATGTGTTCGTACATATCTGCTACACATGCGTTCGCACACTTGCAAAGCGAAAATACACTCCCCTATGGGCGGCGAGTATCTGTTCGTAGCAGTGCAAAAAAACCCTAGCGAGCGATCAGGTCTGAATTAGGCCCATTGTGAATTTTTTTCCTTACTTTTTGATCAGTGGTACAGTATATAGAATATTCCAAACCTATCAAGACGTACCTATAACTTTTGGTTGTTTAAAAGCGCCATTGTGCTCTGTCAAGTGTTCCAGTACAGTCTCATTGTCGTTAGCCAAGCCAATAAGAATATCTTCTATGATATCATAAGGAGCGATCCCAAATATTGTGCCAGGAGCATTTGAAACTATTCTTTTTGTTTTAACTGGAAAGTGATTCATCCTTGACCTGAAACAAATAATACTGAATACAAGTTATTCTATCCTACAGGAATATTAAAGGGCCATTTTATACTGTCACAACACTCTCCCTTGTGCATCAATTTAGAACTATTAATTTGATCTGAAATACAAAGTGACCGACTGTTCAGTTCTGTGTTATAATATCTCACTGTTTGGTAAGGATAACTACATAGGCAAATGCAGAGATGAAGGTTTCCAGTTGCCCAGCCATCCGACTCCCTTTCCACCGGCTAGCATCTCAAACGATAAGCAAAACAGCACTAGTATATATAATACTACTTTACTACAGATATGGTCCAAACATGCAGTATAAGAGGATGGAACAGAGTGGCTGTGCATGCCCTGTGAAAGCACCTCTTCCTGCCAAGCATGCTGGATGTCTGTATCAGGGTACTACTCAGCACAATGATCCAGAGAGCTGCTGCAAAACTGGATGTGGCCACGTGCCACATGGTGCGTGGCCAATGAAAATGGGGTGTGATACACATATGGGCAGAGGCGTATCTAGGGTAGGGCGAGTGGGGCACGTGCCCTGGGCGCCTTGGCAGGCCCAGGAGAGGGGGGGGGGGCGCCGCCGGCGGCCAGGGCATCATGCCCCACTCGCCCCCGTCAACCCGAAATGTGAGGGGAGGAGAGCGCACCGTCTCTCCCTCCCCTCACCGCCACTGAAAGCCCTAGCAGCGCTGCCATTGGGGCATGTATCTGGCACTAAATGGGGGATGTAACTGGCACTGAGTGGGGCATGTAACTGGCACTGAGTGGGGCCTGGCACTGTGGGGCATGTATCTGGCACTGTGGGGCATGTAACTGGCACTGTGGGGCAATGTAACTGGCACTGTGGGGCAATGTAGCTGGCACTGTGGGGCAATGTATCTGGCACTGTGGGGCAATGTATCTGGCACTGTGGGGCAATGTATCTGGCACTGTGGGGCATGTATCCGGCACTGTGGGGCAATGTAACTGGCACTGTGGGGCAATGTATCTGGCACTGTGGGGCAATGTATCCGGCACCGTGGGGCATGTATCCGGCACCGTGGGGCAATGTAACTGGCATTGTGGGGCAATGTAACTGGCACTGTGGGGCATGCATCTGGCACTGAGTGGGGCATGTATCTGGCACTGTGGGACATGTATCCGGCACCGTGGGGCATGTATCCGGCACTGTGGGGCAATGTAACTGGCACTGTGGGGCAATGTAACTGGCACTGTAGGGCATGCATCTGGCACTGAGTGGGGCATGTATCCGGCACTGTGGGGCAATGTAACTGGCACTGTGGGGCAATGTAACTGGCACTGTGGGGCATGCATCTGGCACTGAGTGGGGCATGTATCTGGCACTGTGGGGCAATGTATCTGGCACTGTGGGGCAATGTATCTGGCACTGTGGGGCATTGTATCTGGCACTGTGGGGCAATGTAACTGGCACTGTGGGTCATTTTCAGTGTCCACACCCCTTCTGGAGCGTGGCCACACCCCTTCTGGTGTGTGACCACGCCCATTTTGGGGGGGCGCGCGCACATGCTTCTTTTTGTGTTTTTTTTTTTTGGGGGGGGAGGGGCGCCATTTTCCATCTTGCCCTGGGCTACGCCTCTGCATATGGGGGGGGGGGGGGGGGGGGGGGCAGATACACATATGACCTAAATAGTGCAATGCCAGATACCCTTATGCCCCCAATAGTGCCAGATACACATATGCCCTCAATAGTGCAGTGCCAGATACACATATGCCCCCAATAGTGCCAGATACAGATATGCCCCCAATAGTCCAGTGCTAGATACACATATGCCCTCAACGGTGCCAGATCCACATATGCCTCTAGTAGTGCAGTGCCAGATACACATATGCCCCCACAATGCAAATAAACATTTTCCCCATCAGTGACAGATATATATATGCCCCCACAGTGCCAGATACACATATGCCCCCACAGTGCCAGATTAAACCCCACAGTGCCAGATACAGATATGCCCCCCCACAGTGTCAGATACACATATGTGTGAAACTCACTGCTGCTGCCTGGGGCCGGCGCTGCTGTCACTGTGTCCGGTAGTTCCGCCTCTGTGCCGGAAAGAGGGCAGGAGAGGCGCATGCTGCGTTCTCCTCCCCTCGGACACAGTGGCTGTAAGGCAGTCTGTCTGGCGGTACTGCGTACCGGCTGACAATTTCTTATCGGTACGCCGTACCTCCGCGTACCGCCATACTTGCAGCACTGATGTAAACACTAGAAAAGGTGATCTGGTTTTTGACATAAGTTTTCCCATTCAACGTAGTAAAATATGTTTGAGAGGATGTAATTAAAGAATTAGAACAGAAATCCTGTGAATGACATCACCCAGCTGGTGAGAAAAAATAAGATTTTACTTACCGATAAATCTATTTCTCATAGTCCGTAGTGGATGCTGGGGACTCCGTCAGGACCATGGGGAATAGCGGCTCCGCAGGAGACAGGGCACAAAAGCAAGCTTTTAGGATCACATGGTGTGTACTGGCTCCTCCCCCTATGACCCTCCTCCAAGCCTCAGTTAGGTACTGTGCCCGGACGAGCGTACACAATAAGGAAGGATCTTGAATCCCGGGTAAGACTCATACCAGCCACACCAATCACACCGTACAACTTGTGATTTGAACCCAGTTAACAGTATGATAACAATGAAGTAGCCTCTAAAAAAGATGGCTCACAACAATAATAACCCGATTTTTTGTAACAATAACTATGTACAAGTAATGCAGACAATCCGCACTTGGGATGGGCGCCCAGCATCCACTACGGACTATGAGAAATAGATTTATCGGTAAGTAAAATCTTATTTTCTCTAACGTCCTAGTGGATGCTGGGGACTCCGTCAGGACCATGGGGATTATACCAAAGCTCCCAAACGGGCGGGAGAGTGCGGATGACTCTGCAGCACCGAATGAGAGAACTCCAGGTCCTCCTCAGCCAGGGTATCAAATTTGTAGAATTTTGCAAACGTGTTTGCCCCTGACCAAGTAGCTGCTCGGCAAAGTTGTAAAGCCGAGACCCCTCGGGCAGCCGCCCAAGATGAGCCCACCTTCCTTGTGGAATGGGCATTTACAGATTTTGGCTGTGGCAGGCCTGCCACAGAATGTGCAAGCTGAATTGTACTACAAATCCAACGAGCAATAGTCTGCTTAGAAGCAGGAGCACCCAGCTTTTTGGGTGCCTACAATATAAACAGCAAGTCAGACTTTCTGACTCCAGCCGTCCTGGAATTATATATATATATATTTTCAGGGCCCTGACAACGTCTAGCAACTTGGAGTCCTCCAAGTCCCTAGTAGCCGCAGGCACCACAATAGGTTGTTTCAGGTGAAACGCTGACACCACCTTAGGAAGAAACTGGGGACGAGTCCGCAGTTCTGCCCTGTCCGAATGGAAAATCAAATATGGGCTTTTGTAAGACAAAGCCGCCAATTTTTACAATCGCCTGGCCGAGGCCAGGGCCAACAGCATGGTCACTTTCCATGTGAGATATTTCAAATCCACAGATTTGAGTGGTTCAAACCAATATGATTTGAGGAATCCCAACACTACGTTGAGATCCCACGGTGCCACTGGAGGCACACAAGGGCTGTATATGCAATACTCCCTTGACAAACGTCTGGACTTCAGGAACTGAAGCCAATTCTTTCTGGAAGAAAATCTATAGGGCCGAAACTTGAACCTTAATGGACCCCAATTTGAGGCTCATAGACACTCCTGTTTGCAGGAAGTGCAGAAATCGACCTAGTTGAAATTTTTTCGTGGGGCCTTCCTGGCCTCACCCACGCAACATATTTTTACCACATGTGGTGATAACGTTGTGCGGTGCCTGCTGAGGAAGTCTGCTTCCCAGTCGTCCACTCCCGGAATGAACACTGCTGACAGTGCTATCACATGATTTTCCGCCTAGCGAAAAATCCTTGCAGTTTTGCCACTGCCCTCCTGCTTCTTGTGCCGCCCTTTCTGTTTACGTGGGCGACTGCCGTGATGTTATCCCACTGGATCAATACCGGCTGACCCTGAAGCAGAGGTCTTGCTAAGCTTAGAGCATTATAAATTTGCTCTTAGCTCCAGTATATTTATGTGAAGAGAATTCTCCAGACTTGATCACACTCCTTGTGTGACTGCTCCCCAGCCTCTCAGGCTGGCCTCCGTGGTCACCAGCATCCAATCCTGAATGCCGAATCTGCGGCCCTCTAGAAGATGAGCACTCTGTAATCACCACAGGAGAGACACCCTTGTCCTTGGATATAGGGTTATCCGCTGATGCATCTGAAGATGCGATCCGGACCATTTGTCCAGCAGATCCCACTGAAGAGTTCTTGCGTGAAATCTGCCGAATGGAAGCGCTTCGTAATAAGCCACCATTTTTACCAGGACTCTTGTGCAATGATGCACTGACACTTTTCCTGGTTTTAGGAGGATCCCGATTAGCTCGGATAACTCCCTGGCTTTCTCCTCTGGGAGAAACACCTTTTCCTGGACTGTGTCCAGAATCATCCCTAGGACCAGCAGACGTGTCGTCGGAACAACTGCGGTTTTGGAATATTTAGAATCCACCCGTGCTGTCGTAGAACTACTTGAGATAGTGCTACTCCGACCTCCAACTGTTCTCTGGACCTTGTTCTTATCAGGAGGTCGTCCATTTTCTTTGAAGACGAATCCTCCTTTCGGTCATTACCTTGGTAAGGACCCGGGGTGCCTTGGACAATCCAACGGCATCGTCTTGAAACTGATAGTGACAGTTCTGTACCACGAACCTGAGGTACCCTTGGTGAGAAAAGGCAAATTTTGGGACATGGAGGTAAGCATTCCTGATGTCCCGGGACACCATATAGTCCCCTTGTTCTTTGCTATCACTGCTCTGAGTGACTCCATCTGGATTTGAACCCTTGCAAGTGTTCAAATTTTTCAGATTTAGAATAGGTCTCACCTAGCCTTCAGTACCACCATATAGTGTGGAGTAATACCCCTTTCCTTGTTGTCGGAGGGGTAATTTTATTATCACCTGCTGGGAATACAGCTTGTGAATTGTTTTCAATACTGCCTCCCTGTCGGAGGGAGACATTGGTACAGCAGACTACAGGAACCTGCGAGGGGGGAAACCTCTCGACATTCCAATCTGTACCCCTTGGATACTACTTGTAGGATCCAGGGGTCCTGTACGGTCCCAGCGTCATGCTGAGAACTTGGTAGAAGCGGTGGAGGGCTTCTGTTCCTGGGAATGGGCTGCCTGCTGCAGTCTTCTTCCCTTTCCTCTATCCCTGGGCAGATATGACTCTTATAGGGACGAAAGGACTGAGGCTGAAAAGACGGTGTCTTTTTCTGCAGAGATGTGACTTAGGGTAAAAAACGGTGGATTTTCCAGCAGTTGCCCTGGCCACCAGGTCCCATGGACCGACCCCAAATAACTCCTCCCCTTTATACAGCAATACATCTTTGTGCCGTTTGGAATCTGCATCACCTGACCACTGTCGTGTCCATAAACATCTTCTTGCAGATATGGACATCGCATTTACTCTTGATGCCAGAGTGCAAATATCCCTCTGCGCATCTCGCATATATAGAAATGCATCCTTTAAATGCTCTATAGTCCATAAAATACTGTCCCTGTCAAAGGTATCAATATTTTTAGTCAGGGAATCCGACCAAGCCACCTCAGCTCTGCACATCCAGGCTGAGGCGATCGCTGGTCGCAGTATAACACCAGCATGTGTGTGTATACTTTTTAGGATATTTTTCAGCCTCCTATCAGCTGGCTCCTTAAGTACGGCCCTATCCGTAGATGGTACCGCCACTTGTTCTGATAAGCGTGTGAGCGCCTTATCCACCCTGAGGGGTGTTTCCCACCGCGCCTTAACTTCTGGCGGGAAAGGGTATACCGCCAATAATTTTCTATCGGGGGAAACCCACGCATCATCACACACTTCATTTAATTTATCTGATTCAGGAAAAACTACAGGTAGTTTTTTCACCTCACACATAATACCCTTTTTTGTGGTACTTGGAGTATCAGAAATATGTAACACCTCCTTCATTGCCCTTAACGTGTGGCCCTAAAAGAAAATACGTTTGTTTCTTCACCGTCGACACTGAAATCAGTGTCCGTGTCTGGGTCTGTGTCGACCGACTGAGGTAAATGGGCATTTTACAGCCCCTGACGGTGTTTGAGACGCCTGGACAGATACTAATTTGTTCGCCGGCCCTCTCATGTCGTCAACCAGCTTGCAGCGTGTTGACATTGTCACGTAATTTCCATAAATAAGCCATCCATTCCGGTGTCGACTCCCTAGAGAGTGACATCACCATTACAGGCAATTTGCTCCGCCTCCTCACCAATATTTTCCTCATACATGTCGACACACACGTACCGACATACAGCACACACATAGGGAATGCTCTGATAGAGGACAGGACCCACTAGCCCTTTGGGGAGACAGAGGGAGAGTTTGCCAGCACACACCAAAACGCTATAATTATCCAGGGACAACCTTTATATAAGTGTTCCTTTTATAGCATTTTAATATATATACATATCGCCAAATCAGTGCCCCCCCTCTCTGTTTTAACCCTGTTTCTGTAGTGCAGTGCAGGGGAGATCATGGGAGCCTTCCCACCAGCCTTTCTGTGAGGGAAAATGGCGCTGTGTGCTGAGGAGAATAGGCCCCGCCCCCTTTTCGGTGGGCTTCTTCTCCGGAGTTTTAGATATCTGGCAGGGGTTAAATACATCCATATAGCCTCAAGGGCTATATGTGATGTATTTTTCGCCATACAGGTATTATACATTGCTGCCCAGGGCGCCCCCCCCCAGCGCCCTGCACCCTCCGTGACTGCTGTGTGAAGTGTGCTGACAACAATGGCGCACAGCTGCAGTGCTGTGCGCTACCTGATGAAGACTGAGAGTCTTCTGCCGCCTGGTTCCGGACCTCTTCATCTTCAGCATCTGCAAGGGGGGTCGGCGGCGCGGCTCCGGGACGAACCCCAGGGCGAGCCCTGTGTTCCGACTCCCTCTGGAGCTATGTCCAGTAGCCTAAGAATCCAATCCATCCTGCACGCAGGTGAGTTGAAAATCTCTCCCCTAAGTCCCTCGATGCAGTGAGCCTGTTGCCAGCAGGACTCACTGAAAATAAAGAACCTAAAAACTTTTTCTAAGCAACTCTTTAAGAGAGCCACCTAGATTGCACCCTTCTCGGCCGGGCACAAAAACCTAACTGAGGCTTGGAGGAGGGTCATAGGGGGAGGAGCCAGTACACACCATGTGATCCTAAAAGCTTGCTTTTGTGCCCTGTCTCCTGCGGAGCCGCTATTCCCCATGGTCCTGACGGAGTCCCCAGCATCCACTAGGACGTTAGAGAAAAAGGCTTAGAGAGTATAATATTTATATATTGGTAAGTAAAGATATACCATACTACATAGCCAGATCAAGGGGGGGGATGCAGGGCATCATTTTTGTTGAAATACCATTTTTATTAATGAAATAGTTCAACATATGTGACGCCAGTCATATATTAAAAGGGAAGTCCATGTAGAGAGCACTTTGTCCCTCCCAGAATGGGTCATGTTGAGAGGTATGCATAACCTAATATACACCCTCCCCCTCCACCAGGGCCCCCTTGTCTTAAGTGACCCAGGCCCCCCCGGCTTAATCCGGCCCTGCCATAATACCCTGTACTAATGTAATACAAATGTATCATTCCATACGTGTAATGTTTGTAGTGTATGCTACTTTCTTCCCCCTTCTTATGCTATGTATTCCCCCTTTATGTTGCTGCTTGGCGATACATTGTACCGCAAAAAATTCCTAGTGTACGTGAGTACACCTGTCCAATAAAGCTGCTTCTGATTTATAGGTGTGTCCTAATTTAAGAACTAATTTGTTTGCATTTTGTAATGTCTCATTTGCTAGATTCCAGGTATATCAGTATAATTATACCCCTGAAATTTCCATCTAGATTAGATGGAAATTTCAAGTGTATGATTACTAATAGAGGCCCACCGGGGGAATGCAGTGGTAGGGGCCCATGCTTAGGAATGTGGCCAGTCTCTAGAGGGGGTGTGGCCTGCAGCCACATTACATTGGATTGCCTAACCATTAGAGAGTGAATAGTATGGGCCCCTTGATATATATATATATATATATATATATAGTAAGCACAAATCCTGTACAGTATAATGTAACATATGTATAATGTATAATTCAAGTGCACAGTCCTGATCCTGATCTCTAGAGGTGGAGGTGGGCCTCTAGGCAGTGGGGCCCACCTTGGATTCTCCCTGTACCCTTGTGGGCCAGTCCAACTCTGATTGAAAGCCATGAGCACTGGTTTTACCTATTTCATTGACCATAAATAATTTGAATTGGTCCTGGACCATCAATCCAGGGCCCCCCTGCAAGTACCCTGAGGCACCCTAGGGTGCCACGGACACGGTACACAGTTTGAGAACTACTGGTCTACACTATAAATTATCACCAGTAGGGCTTTACCCTGTCACTTTGTCTACTTCAAATGCACTCATAACTTTATTCTTATCTTTTATATGTGTGATTATAATGCTTAATTTGCAATTATGCATTCTATACTTGCATATTTGCAGTTTACAATTTTAATCCCTTTTATTTACATGATTTAAACTAATTTCCTAGAAACTACAGAAAATTGACAACTACAGAACACACAGATTATAGTACAAGCAGACATGGATAACATGACAAACAAATAATTTGCTGTGTTTACTGGATTAATATGCGAAGTTTACTGGATATAATCTAATGCGCATTAAATTTAAGGTTAGGCTCAAGTCAAGTCCTTTTCTTAAAATATTTGGGCATTAATTGTCTCAGACTTTTAGAACAGCCCATCAGTAATTATATCTTATTTTAAAATGTTTTAAAATTATACTTTTGCGTATTAGTGTAACTATTGGGACTAAATAAGTATATTAAGCATGCTACTACTAATATATAACCAAGTTTATTAGACATGAGCGGATGAGAATTGCAGCTGCTGCACCAAATTAGGTCCACAGAGACCCACACAGTCAGCACACTAACTCCTAAAGCCCATTGGCATTGGCTAACAATAAATGCGTGGCACACTTACTACAGGCCACAGTGGCTACCTCAGATCGGTTGATTCTATATCGATCTACTACTGACGTCCGTGTATAACGACGTCTACAAATGCGGTAACTGTGTAAGCAACAGTCACCACCTGACTAACGAAAATTATCCGTGCGCCATATTTGTTGTGGGCAGGATTCCATCACTTTTCACATTTGTTGGCGCAAGTATTGTAATGAATCTGACGTTACAGTGTGAATTTGGACTGCAATGTAAATAATAGCTATAGTACTTTGCGGATTCAGCTGTTTTATTACAAAGATATTTTAGGAGAAGCTGGGGGAAGGAAGCGCCCAGTAGTGACGTGACGTCATCACTCTGCGCGGCTGTTGTGGAGACATGGCGGAGAAGGGAAGTGCACAGGGGTCAGAGCCACAGTTTGCACACAAGGTCGACCCGAAGCTGGACAAGCTCACCCCGGAGCAGCTGGAGTTCATGCGGAGGAGGGAGATGGCTCAGTGGGCGAAGAACTCGGGGAAGATACGGTCCAGGAATATTTTGACCGCCCTGACGATAGGCGGCATCGTGCTGGGGATCTGTATCCTTCTAGTGGCGCACTGATCTCCTAATACTGCATTTATATAATTAAGGGGTCTATTTACTAAGCCTTGGATGGAGATAAAATCACTGGAGATAAAGTACCAGCCAATCGGTTCCTGACTGTCATTTTTCAAACACAGCCTGTGACATAGCAGTTAGGACCCGATTGGCTGGTACTTTATCTCCAGCGACTTTATCTCCATCCAAGGCTTAGTAAATAGACTCTAAATGTGTTAGTGCATTATATTTTGGATTGTGGCTTAAATAATATACATATCTCATTCTTGCTGTCATGCAGAATCAATCATACAGGGAGGGATTGGGCTGGGAAATTTTGATTTGGGAACAAACATAAAGAAGCAACCCGCAGGCCTCTGGTGGCTATATAATGCAGATCCTCCATGGGGGGAATTCAGTTCCAAGCGAGGTGCCGCTGCTACTGCCATTTATGGTAGTGTTGACATTGTAAGTTTTCCCTTGTATCGCTATGGGATGTGAGGGAAAGTTTGTTATTGCGTCAGGATGTGACGTGCCATTCCAGAACCTCACACTGCGTTGAATCCCCCCATGAGTTTGCTGGTTAGTAGCCATATATTGCTATCCCATCAAATGTCTCTTGGTTGAACAGAGCAGACAAGTTTACCTACACCTCCTGCAGTCATGGCTATGCAGGGAGTCTGTTATTTCATAGGTTCAAATATAATGTGGCATTGAATGGCTGTTGCTAACCACCAAGGAAAATGCAGTACCTGACTGGTCTTGGATGGTGAGTGGGGAGACTGACATGTCACTGTTGACAGACTACCTCGGATTGATTACTGATTGTGTTTGCGTACTGAATTTAACATGTCTGTTGGGGTTTTTTTGTCTTTCCAACCTTGTAATAGCAAAAGTGCTTTATGTTAAGTTGTATCTGAAAATCCTGTTTTGTGTACAGCACAAACTAAATTGAAATGCTAACTCCATCTATGGGCAGTATCCTATTACCTGCAGTAAATTACGCAGCTAAAGGTCTCTGGGGGACTATCCTACTAGCCCCGATAAGCCGTTGTGAGCCGCGGTTTATCAGGAATTTTGTTAACCTGCCTCGGCAGCCGAAACTAAATTCCCGGAAACAGCCCTGTTTTCACTGAACCTGTGTGTTGTTCAGGAGAAACGGCATTTTTTTTTACAGGCAATGTAATAGGATAGCCTGTAAAAAAGAAAAATCTGTGAAATATCGAAAAAACTGAAAAAAGGAATGTTTTTCACAACCGATGTTTTAACGTGGCTAATAGGTTACCGCCCTATGGCTTAACAAAGAAAAAAAATGTATGAAGGGATTTTAGTGATCTAAGGCACAGGTTCTCAAACTCGGTCCTCAGGACCCCACACAGTGCATGTTTTGCAGATCTCCTCACAGAATCGCAAGTTAAATAATTAGCTCCACCTGTGGACCTTTTAAAATGTGTCAGTGAGTAATTAATACACCTGTGCACCTGCTGGGTTACCTGCAAAACATGCACTGTGTGGGGTCCTGAGGGCCGAGTTTGAGAACCTATGATCTAAGGCACAGGTTCTCAAACTCGGTCCTCAGGACCCCACACAGTGCATGTTTTGCAGGTCTCCTCACGGAATCACAAGTGAAATAATTAGCTCCACATGTGGACCTTTTAAAATGGGTCAGTGAGTAATTAATACACCTGTGCACCTGCTGGGTTACCTGCAAAACATGCACTGTGTGGGGTCCTGAGGACCGAGTTTGAAAACCCCTGATCTAAGGGAACAATTCAATTTGAAGAGAGTTGAATAGCACCAGGAATTAGCTCCCAAGGCTATTCAGTAAAGCACGATGGTAAGTCTGAGAATGCCCATTCTCCCAGACTAAACATGGTGTTTTGTCGGGCGAACACAGCATTCTCCGACTTAAGTGCCCGGCCCAACGCTATTGAATGTTCATGATAAAAGGACATTGACAACCTGAACAATGTTTACCCAAGCAGCAGTAAGTACAACCATGTATTTTATTTTAGCTTGCCTAATGCTGGCCATACACAAGGTCGATATCGTGTGCAAATACGATTTCTCTAACGTCCTAAGTGGATGCTGGGGACTCCGTCAGGACCATGGGGAATAGCGGCTCCGCAGGAGACAGGGCACAAAAAGTAAAAGCTTTTGGACCTAGGTGGTGTGCACTGGCTCCTCCCCCTATGACCCTCCTCCAAGCCTCAGTTAGATCTTTGTGCCCGGCCGAGAAGGGTGCAATCTAGGTGGCTCTCCTGAGCTGCTTAGAAGTAAAAGTATACTTAGGTTTTTTTATTTTCAGTGAGTCCTGCTGGCAACAGGCTCACTGCAGCGTGGGACTAAGGGGAGAAGAAGCGAACTCACCTGCGTGCAGAGTGGATTGGGCTTCTTGGCTACTGGACATTAGCTCCAGAGGGACGATCACAGGCCCAGCCATGGATGGGTCCCGGAGCCGCGCCGCCGGCCCCCTTACAGATGCTGAAGCAAGAAGAGGTCCATAAATCGGCGGCAGAAGACTTTCCTGTCTTCATAAGGTAGCGCACAGCACTGCAGCTGTGCGCCATTGCTCTCAGCACACTTCACACTTCGGTCACTGAGGGTGCAGGGCGCTGGGGGGGGGCGCCCTGGGAAGCAATGAATTTACCTTATTTGGCAAAAAATACATCACATATAGCTCCTGGGCTATATGGATGTATTTAACCCCTGCCAGTTTTCCAGAAAAAAGCGGGAGAAGAGCCCGCCGTGAAGGGGGCGGGGCCTATCTCCTCAGCACACAGCGCCATTTTTCCCACACAGCTCCGCTGGTAGGAAGGCTCCCAGAATCTCCCCTGCATCCTGCACTACAGAAACAGGGTAAAAAAAGAGAGGGGGGCACTTATTTGGCAAAATAACAGATATAAGCAGCTATAAGGGATAGACACTTATTGTAAGGTTGTCCCTATACATATATAGCGCTCTGGGGTGTGCTGGCAAACTCTCCCTCTGTCTCCCCAAGGGGCTAAGTGGGGTCCTGTCCTCTATCAGAGCATTCCCTGTGTGTGTGCTGGGTGTCGGTACGTGTGTGTCGACATGTATGAGGAGGAAAATGATGTGGAGGCGGAGCAATTGCCTATAATGGTGATGTCACCCCCTAGGGAGTCGACACCTGAATGGATGGCCCTAGTTAAGGAATTACGTGACAGTGTCGGCACGTTACAGAAAACTGTTGACGACATGAGACAGCCGGCAGCTCAGTTAGTGCCTGTCCAGGCGTCTCAAACACCGTCAGGGGCTATAAAACGCCCGCTACCTCAGTGGGTCGACACGGACCCAGACACAGACACTGACTCCAGTGTCGACGGTGAAGAAAAAACTTATTTTCCAGTAGGGCCACACGTTATATGATCACGGCAATGAAGGAGGTTTTGCACATCTCTGATACTGCAAGTACCACGAAAAGGGGTATTATGTGGGGTGTGAAAAAACTACCCGTAGTTTTTCCTGAATCAGATGAATTGAATGAAGTGTGTGATGAAGCGTGGGTTACCCCCGACAAAAAACTGCTAATTTCTAAAAAATTATTGGCACTATATCCCTTCCCACCAGAGGTTAGGGCTCGTTGGGAAACACCCCCTAGGGTAGATAAGGCGCTCACACGCTTATCAAAACAAGTGGCGTTACCGTCTCCAGAAACGGCCGCCCTTAAGGAGCCAGCAGATAGGAGGCTGGAAAATATCCTTAAAAGTATATACACACATACTGGTGTTATACTGCGACCAGCAATCGCCTCAGCCTGGATGTGCAGTGCTGGGGTGGCGTGGTCGGACTCCCTGACTGAGAATATTGATACCCTGGATAGGGACAGTATTTTATTGACTATTGAGCAATTAAAAGATACATTTTTATATATGCGAGATGCACAGAGAGATATTTGCACTCTGGCATCAAGAGTAAGTGCGCTGTCCATTTCTGCCAGAAGAGGGTTATGGACGCGACAGTGGTCAAGTGATGCGGATTCAAAACGGCACATGGAGGTATTGCCGTATAAAGGGGAGGAGTTATTTGGGGTCGGTCTATCAGACCTGGTAACCACGGCAACGGCTGGGAAATCCACATTTTTACCTCAAGTCACCTCTCAACAGAAAAAGACACCGTCTTTTCAGCATCAGTCCTTTCGTTCCCATAAAGGCAAGCGGACAAAAGGACAGTCATATCTGCCCCGGGGTAGAGGAAGGGGAAAAAGACTGCAGCAGACAGCTTCTTCCCAAGAACAGAAGCCCTCTTCCGCTTCTGCCAAGTCCTCAGCATGACGCTGGGTCCTTACAAGCAGACTCAGGTACGGTGGGAGGTCGTCTCAGAAATTTCAGCGCGCAGTGGGCTCACTCGCAAGTGAACCCCTGGATCCTGCAAGTAGTATCTCAGGGGTACAAATTGGAATTCGAGACGTCTCCCCCTCGCCGGTTCCTGAAGTCTGCTTTACCAATAGCTCCCTCCGACAGGGAGCCGGTATTGGGAGCCATTCACAAGCTGTACTCCCAACAGGTGATAATAAAAGTGCCCCTCCTACAACAAGGGAAGGGATATTACTCCACACTGTTTGTGGTACCGAAACCAGACGGTTCGGTGAGACCGATTTTAAATCTAAAATCTTTGAACACTTATATCAAAAGGTTCAAATTCAAGATGGAATCACTCAGAGCAGTGATAGCGAACCTGGAAGAAGGGGACTATATGGTGTCTCTGGACATCAAGGATGCCTATCTCCATGTCCCGATTTGCCCTTCTCACCAAGGGTATCTCAGGTTCGTAATACAGAACTGTCATTATCAGTTTCAGACGCTGCCGTTTGGATTGTCCACGGCACCCCGGGTCTTTACCAAGGTAATGGCCGAAATGATGATTCTTCTTCGAAGAAAAGGCGTATTAATTATCCCTTACTTGGACGATCTCCTAATAAGGGCAAGGTCCAGAGAACAGTTAGAAGTCGGAGTAGCACTATCTCAAGAAGTACTACAACAGCACGGGTGGATTTTAAATATTCCAAAATCGCAGCTGATTCCGACGACACGTCTGCTGTTCCTAGGGATGATTCTGGACACAGTCCAGAAAAAGGTGTTTCTCCCGGAGGAGAAAGCCAGGGAGTTATCCGAGCTAGTCAGGAACCTCCTAAAACCAGGAAAGGTGTCAGTGCATCAATGCACAAGGGTCCTGGGAAAAATGGTGGCTTCTTACGAAGCAATTCCATTCGGCAGATTCCACGCAAGAATTTTTCAGTGGGATCTGCTGGACAAATGGTCCGGATCGCATCTTCAGATGCATCAGAAAATAACCCTGTCTCCAAGGACAAGGGTATCTCTTCTGTGGTGGCTGCAAAGTGCTCATCTCCTAGAGGGCCGCAGATTCGGCATTCAGGACTGGATCCTGGTGACCACGGATGCCAGCCTGAGAGGCTGGGGAGCAGTCACACAAGGAAGAAACTTCCAGGGAGTGTGGTCAAGCCTGGAGACTTCACTTCACATAAATATACTGGAACTAAGGGCAATTTACAATGCTCTAAGCCTAGCAAAGCCTCTGCTTCAGGGTCAGCCGGTGTTGATCCAGTCGGACAACATCACAGCAGTCGCCCACATAAACAGGCAGGGCGGCACAAGAAGCAGGAGGGCAATGACAGAAGCTGCAAGGATTCTGCAATGGGCGGAAAATCATGTGATAGCACTGTCAGCAGTGTTCATTCCGGGAGTGGACAACTGGGAAGCAGACTTCCTCAGCAGACACGACCTACACCCGGGAGAGTGGGGGGGACTTCATCCGGAAGTCTTCCTCATGATTGTGAACCGTTGGGAAAAACCAAAGGTGGACATGATGGCGTCACGCCTCAACAAAAAACTAGACAGGTATTGCGCCAGGTCAAGAGACCCGCAGGCAATAGCTGTGGACGCTCTGGTAACACCTTGGGTGTTCCAGTCGGTGTATGTGTTCCCTCCTCTGCCTCTCTTACCCAAGGTACTGAGAATTATAAGACGGAGAGGAGTAAGAACTATACTAGTGGCTCCGGATTGGCCAAGAAGGACTTGGTACCCGGAACTTCAAGAGATGCTCACAGAGGACCCGTGGCCTCTGCCGCTAAGAAGGGACCTGCTTCAGCAGGGACCCTGTCTGTTCCAAGACTTACCGCGGCTGCGTTTGACGGCATGGCGGTTGAACGCCGGATTCTGAAGGAAAAAGGCATTCCAGATGAAGTTATTCCTACCCTGATTAAAGCTAGGAAGGATGTAACCGCACAGCATTATCACCGTATTTGGCGAAAATATGTTGCGTGGTGCGAGACCAAGAAGGCCCCGACAGAGGAATTTCAACTAGGTCGTTTCCTACATTTCCTGCAAACAGGACTGTCCATGGGCCTAAAGTTAGGGTCCATTAAGGTTCAAATTTCGGCCTTGTCGATTTTCTTTCAGAGAGAATTGGCTTCATTTCCTGAAGTTCAGACTTTTGTAAAAGGGGTACTGCATATACAGCCTCCCTTTGTGCCCCCAGTGGCACCTTGGGATCTCAATGTAGTTTTGGGATTCCTAAAATCACATTGGTTTGAGCCACTTGCCACGGTGGAATTAAAATATCTCACATGGAAAGTGGTAATGTTGTTGGCCCTGGCTTCTGCCAGGCGAGTATCTGAATTGGCGGCTTTATCCTATAAAAGCCCTTACCTGATATTTCATTCGGATAGGGCGGAATTAAGGACTCGTCTCCAAGTTGCTGGACGTAGTCAGGGCCCTGAAAATATGTTTCCAGGACGGCTGGAGTCAGGAAATCTGACTCGCTGTTTATCCTGTATGCACCCAACAAGCTGGGTGCTCCTGCTTCTAAGCAGACTATTGCGCGTTGGATTTGTAGTACAATTCAGCTTGCACATTCTGTGGCAGGCCTGCCACAGCCAAAATCTGTAAAAGCCCATTCCACAAGGAAAGTGGGCTCATCTTGGGCGCCCATCCCAAGTGCGGATTGTCTGCAATACTTGTACATAGTTATTGTTAACAAAATCGGGTTTTTGTTGTAGTGAGCCATCTTTTCAGAGGCTCCTCTGTTATCATACTGTTAACTGGGTTCAGATCACAAGTTGTACGGTGTGATTGGTGTGGCTGGTATGAGTCTTACCCGGGATTCAAAATCCTTCCTTATTGTGTACGCTCGTCCGGGCACAGTATCCTAACTGAGGCTTGGAGGAGGGTCATAGGGGGAGGAGCCAGTGCACACCACCTAGGTCCAAAAGCTTTTACTTTTTGTGCCCTGTCTCCTGCGGATCCGCTATTCCCCATGGTCCTGACGGAGTCCCCAGCATCCACTACGGACTACGAGAAATAGATTTATCGGTGAGTAAAATCTTATTTTCGGCGCCTCATATGCTGCATTGTGTATGTTTTGGGTACGAGTTCAATGCGTGGTCCTGCGGGTCGAACTTTGCATCCTCAGATCATACGTGCAGCCCATATTATCTGCAGTAATCGTATGCACATCGTACCATGTTTTATGCACATACAATGCATTTTTGTGAGGCACGCAATCGATGGTTTAACGACTGGTCGTTGGCACGTTGTGTGTCACTCGTATTGTCTGGGACTGCCAGGGAGGTGTCGGGGAGGTTGAAGGGAAATCGTGTTATGACTTGCATTGGATGCGAGTCGTCCTGATGTATGGCCAGCATTATTCTACCCAAAACAAAAAATTTAGTTTTTGGCTAGAGTTAGGCAATGCTTAAACCTAGCAGCTTCAGCCAATTATTGTCACTGGCACTACAGAAAGTGTATATAAATAGAAAAACTGAAAGTAGATGGTAAGCTCTTACACAAACTTCTTACAGTTAACCTTGGGCACAAGTGGTGGGTAATTAATGTTGATGGGAAGAGGGCTGGTAAATCATGTTCATCATTGCTATGTTAGTATTCTGTGCAGTGGATGTGCGTAACCTCACCTCAAATTATTTTTGTATGTAACTTGCATTACAAAATTGTTGCTCACAAATTTTAGAGACATTGGTGGTCATTCCGAGTTGTTTGCTCGTTGCCGTTTTTCGCAACACAGCGATTAGGTGGAAAATGCGCGCATGCGCTAAGTTATTTAACACAAAACTTAGATTTGCTGGTGTTTGTGCGGCGCTTTTCAATCGCACTGCTGATCAGTGAGTGATTGACAGGAAAGGGACGTTTCTGGGAGGCAACTGAGCGTTTTCCGGGAGTGTGCTAAAAAACGCAGGCGTGCCAGGTAAAAACACAGGAGTGGCTGGAGAAACAGGGGAGTGGCTGGCCGAACGCAGGGCGTGTTTGTGACGTCAAACCAGGAACTAAACGGAATGAGGTGATCGCAATCTAGGAGTAGGTCTGGAGCTACTCAGAAACTGCGGGGAATTATTTATTCGCAGTTCTGCAAATCTTTTGTTCGCTATTCTGCTAAGCTAAGATACACTCCCAGAGGGCGGCGGCCTAGCATTTGCAATGCTGCTAAAAGCAGCTAGCGAGCGTTCAACTCGGAATGAGGGCCATTATTTCATGGATATATATGGGATGTTGGAGACAGAGATTGTATCCATTGGTGTCTAATTATGTAAAATAAAAAAATGCATTTATAAGTGTTTTAAATATTAGTACAAAGCAAAGAATTGTTGGTAACCTTGCAGTCAACTACTATAGCTACCTATGTTCTTATTTTTTTTGTGGGGAGCATTGTGGTGCAGTGCTTTTTATTTATTTTTTTTGCTTCTTTTACATGTTCTGTGCAAGTGCATGCTACCCAGTGCATGTCAAACATGTTCAGCAATTTACTATACTGAATTACAACTGGTCTTCAAATTAATTTCCAGTAGATGGCGCTCTACTGTGCAATCCATTTGTTGTTCAGGTATGACGGCTGTCCCCGGGGTGTCGAGCTGAAATGCATGAAAAGTGATCATTTTGGGCACCCAAATGGGACTTTTCGCGTTGCACCTATTAGTTTAGCCACTTTACACGGCTGAACCTGACTTCTATGGGAGCGATAGCAGTGATAAAAAAGATCAATTGAATATCAACCGCAATCTCCCTTCACTTAAGGTGGGAGATGGGGCGTGTTATAACAATTGAATATCTCCCATGGTCTTCATTCTGTGCTCAGGTTCAGAACATGGGACTCCCTGGGCTAGCAGTTAAACTATCCAAGTGGACAACTGTATGGGAAATAGTGTTTACTCTAGGATTTTTTTAGGGCAGGGTTCTGAGCTTTGAAGAGGGCACATTTTTATTGTGAAGGGCACATTTTTGATGTGACTCTTTGCGCACAAAGCATAGCGCATATGTATGTGTATATATACACACCTAACATCTGTACTGAGAAACATACTGTATATGTCCAGTCTTCTATGTGTTATAAAACAGAAAAGTTAAATAATGGGTTAAAATATATAGGGAAAAAAAGAAGTCTGTTCTACTAGGGAAATACTGTAAGCAGTACATGCTCACTGCTTACCCTGTTCTTTCCCTCTTTATCAGAGTGCTGTGTTATTTACAGTGCCTCCTCTGCCATCCAGTTTGCTAAAGGATAGAAATTGTGGTCCAATTTCAGAGGTGGGCAAGGAGTAGACGACAACATTGTAACATGCACTCTGACTGTTGCATTCTGTATACAAGGGGGCGATTTATGGTCCTGCAGGGTGCACAGAAAAAGGACAGGGTGCTTTTTCACATTTCAAAAATGGGCAGGGTGCAGCACCCTGCTGAAACAGACTAGAAGGAACACTAGGAAACATAACCTTTGGCAAGCAGAGCGCGCCACCTTGCCCAAAGCGTGGCAAACGAAGTGAGCCCACAGGGGTACATGTTTTACTCTTCTGAACAAGTTTAATGATGTTCTGAAGCAGTTTGCTTATGGCTATCCAGGGGGTCCCCATGTACTGAACTTAAACCCTTCATTCTTTCTAAAAAATAGTTTTACCATCTACATAGGTGTAAATTCTTAAAAAAATCTATGTAAAAAGCAATCCTAAATGTGTGTGAATTCAATGTTTGTTTCTCCGCCTCCCGTTGCAATGATACAGGCAGTGCAGACACATAAGTCATTGCTGTTTTCCCCTCGCCTCATCGTGTCTCTGCTGTTTAAGTTGATGTTGGAGCTGTTTGATATTAATGTGCTTCAGTTCCTTAACTTACTTATAGATGGCTACACCTTCTTTTCTGTGTCTCAAGAAAAGTTTCTAGATGAGCTTGAAAATGAAGCAAAAGTTGCGCGAGCACATTATCCGAAAACATCAGCTAACTGATGGAAGACCCCAGGAAAGAGACTGGTTATCTGAAGTAGTTTGGAATCTCTTCACGGACGTCAGAAACTCCATCCTACAGACCAGAATTCCAATATGGCAATAACCTAATGTCATGTCAAGCATGGAAAGCTTGATGGGAGGCAATCTTGATATGAATGGAAAATGTCTGTATTGATATAAATATTTCTGTCTCAATTTTAAATGTATTGCACAGAAACACCTTATTGTTGGTGCAGGCTTTTGCAGTTTGCTGACTAAAAATATTGAGAAATTATTAGGATAGATCTGTCTGTTTACATGCATTTATTTCCCCAGTTTCCATTTGTTAATAAAATATTTAAAGATGCCCTAAATGTGTATTTATTTAAGAAAACCCAAATACTAGCCACATTTTAAAATACAGTATATCTAAAAAGTCTTTTTAGTAAACCAAATAAATCAAACAATCATTAATTAATGAGATTACAATGCTTCTATCTGTCCTTTTGTTGAATGTTGTTGAACGAGCTCTGTGTTTGAAATGCATAGATAAAGATGTTACATAAAAGAGCCATTAATCATTCATACATAAAATGTGTAAAAGTTCCCGTATCTTAACAGAACTTGATATATATAAAATAATCTTTACATTTTGTAGCTGGGTGTCCGTTATTGTTCTGTTGTCAGTGCGGTCTTTGGGGGAATTCAGATGTTTGAAATTTGGTTGGGTGTCTGTTTTTTTCCTGTGTATTGGATAGGAAAAAACAGACACCCAACTGACTTTTCAATCAATTGAATATCCCCCTTTGAATTTAATAGACTTATAGATGAGAACTCTGCTATGTAGAGGTAGAAGATCTACCACAATGGTGCATAAGAGGTTTGTTATTGCTGCCTTACACCCTAATGAAGACCTTTGTGACCAGTTCTGCTTGTAGTTTGTATGTTCTCCCCATTTTCATGTGTTTCCTCCATTATTATCACATAGTCCAAAGATATTATGGTGGACTAATTGTAAACAAATTGGTTATGATTGGTGTGTATGTTTCTTAGGTAAGGGAACTGTGTTTATGCATAATGAAGAAAGCATAATACATATTTCTTTTTCATCCACTAGGGGTCACTGGAGTACTCTTGGGATATGGACGGCTTCCGCAGGAACAGGGCACTGAATAATTTAAAATTTTGCCTACTCCTCCCCTCCATATCCCAGAGTACCTCAGTGTTTTTTCTGTGCTCGTCGGAGCAACAGGGCTGGTGTGGGGCTCCCACACTTAGTGAATACTTATTTTTTTTATTTTTTTTTACAATTTAAGCACATCCCTTCCCAGTTTATACTAAAAACGTGGGTCCGGGATAGTGCCGCTGCGCGAAGGCAGCGCATGGCGTGTCGGTCCTCACAAAGAGCACCCTCACAGCCACACGCAGCTCACTGACTGCTGCAAGAGCTGGACGGAGCTTACAGAAAGAAGCCCCGTCACAGCCCTCTCTACAGGAAACAAGGTATGCTGGGGGGACGGGGCAGTCAGCGCAGGCTGCCGCCCCACTGTGTGGGGAAAATGTTCTAACATCGCGCTGTACGGGGATCAGAACCGTCCGCACCCGCCGCTAACACAGGCCGCCCGCCCAGCTGCTACGTCCGCGCTGTACTGGGTTTAGAACTGCCCGCACCCGCCGCTAACACAGGCCGCCCGCCCAGCCGCTACGTCCGCGCTGTATGGGGCTCAGCGTCTACTCACAAGCTCGCCCAGCCGCTGCGACTGCCGCAGCACAGCCGCTCACACTAGCGCCGCTACAAGCCGCTCCGGCCCGCCGCACCACGGCCACACTTCCAACACGGCCGCATATATCGCGTGTTCCGCCTCCCTGCAATGTTCCAGGGGTCCCGCTTCCCGGCAACTGCTCCCCGCTGAGACACAGCGCTACACGGAGCTCAGGGGTAGAGGGGAGAAGGCTGATCACAGGCAGCGCTGCTGCAAAGGTAATTGGGCTGCCATATTATTTATACTGCAGAAGTTATATTAATAGGCTATTAAGTCTATATTCAATCCACAGTCAGGTGCAGGTTATAAAGTCATGTATTGTAACCTACATTGTGTTTATAACTGTAAACTTGGCATGGGGGCATTTTTTTAACATGTTTCCTGTTTGTGATTTCAGAACGTTCCTGTCCTACATCTCTACTCCACCGGAAGGGGTGTTAGTGGGAATGTTTGGATCAGGTTTTCATATAGTGCTGGCCACGTGCATTGCACTTCGGCCATATATATATATTTTACACACCTTAAGTAACTATTTTACTGAGTCGTGCAGGTGTCTGTCTTTGTATATTGTATTGTCTGTCTGCATAGGGCACCACAAAAAAAAAAAAAAAAAGAAGTATGTTTTGTCGGTTTCCATTCCGGAAGCCGGTGTCATCCCCGGACACTCCATGGTCTATGTTAGCAAATGTAATGGCTGGATTGAAATCAGAATTCGCCGCCGCTCGACACGAGCGGGAAGCGACAAGATGGGAGTCTCGGGTAAGACCGCCAGAATTACCGGAGGGCTCTCAGCCTTTGCAGAGGTCCAAGTCCACTTTGGATACAAGGGATACATTTATTTTGTCTTATAATTTACCAGTTTCTGCTAGGTTGCAGTCTGAAGATTCTATGCCAGACCTCGCTGCGCAAAATAAGGGTGAGGCGCGCGAATTAGACTAGCAGTCAGATACTGCAGGTTTTTTACAGCAAGTATTGATAAAGGCCAGTGTGTTAGTCTCTGAAGTTTACAGAGACTAAGGAGCCTCTGATAAAGTCGTATTTACTAAACGACAGAGATCTCCATTGGGTTTCCTGTTTCAAAATCTCTTAATAAGATGTTGGTAGAAACATGGAAGAACTGGATAACCGGTTCTTTACCTCGCCGATTTTAAGTCTAGTTACCCGTTTCCACAGTCAGTGACATCTACATGTGAGAATCCGCCATTGGTGGATTCGTCTGTTTTAAAACTTATAAAGACCCTTCAGATCGTAAAATAGAAGGGCATTTGGGTAACTAAGGCGCTAATTATGGATAACAGAACTCAAGATAACGATCACCTTATACTTCTCACTAATCAAATCTGAGAAGCTACTAGGTATCTATGTACAGCTTCTCCTACCGGCTGTCAGCTCATTTCTCGCCTTTCTTCGTCGCTAGTTATAGCACGAGCACTCTGGCTGCGTTCTTAATAAGCGGAGTCAGAGGTCAGAAGAATACGATGGCGAGAAGTTTATGATACAAAATATAGGGTGGTATCTGTCTGTGTACAGGGCGCATATGAGATATTTATAACATGGAATACATCCCTTTTGTTATTGAGAAGACGATATATTCTTCGTATGACAACTTGGAGGTTTCTCTGATTTGTCCTTCCTCCTCTCGTAGAATCATACAGTAATCCCGATGTTCATAAAAAACAAAAGTGAAGGAGAAATGTGTAGAACAGTTTTTCACCAGTTTGGTTATTTCCACAACTCAGGAAGTAAAAGGGCGTACCCTACTCACACAGAGACAAGTGAGTGGAAACCCATAAAGGTATCTTTCAATCAAGTACATTTCTTTAAAGTGTTGAAGTCTAAATTTCAGGAGCGTACCCAAAACTCACAATGGTGAAATGATGAGAAATCACATAAAGGTATCTTTAAAATCTTTTGATCTATCAGATGCGTACCCCAACTTACACAATTTGCAGTTGGAACATATGCATAAAGGTATCTTTTAAGTTTTCTACCACCAAGGAAAATGCGTACCACAACTCACTGGATATGGAGATATTCAACTCCTATCATGGTATCTTTATCCACGGTCACAGGAAATTATTCCACACAGGATACACGAAAAAAAACAGGAAAGGATTCCTCTTTGTTTGATTAAAACAGAGGATTTATTTCCCAAATACATCCAAAAGTCAAAAACATTTTTCTTAAAAACAGGTAGCAGAATAAAAATGACAAAAATAAAAATGGATCCAATTCTAGTCGTCCAAGGCTACAAACAGTACTGTGAGTAGCCTTGGACGACTAGAATTGGATCCATTTTTATTTTTTGTCATTTTTATTCTGCTACCTGTTTTTAAGAAAAATGTTTTTGACTTTTGGATGTATTTGGGAAATAAATCCTCTGTTTTAATCAAACAAAGAGGAATCCTTTCCTGTTTTTTTTTTTCGTGTATCCTGTGTGGAATAATTTCCTGTGACCGCGGATAAAGATACCATGATAGGAGTTGAATATCTCCATATCCAGTGAGTTGTGGTACGCATTTTCCTTGGTGGTAGAAAACTTAAAAGATACCTTTATGCATATGTTCCAACTGCAAATTGTGTAAGTTGGGGTACGCATCTGATAGATCAAAAGATTTTAAAGATACCTTTATGTGATTTCTCATCATTTCACCATTGTGAGTTTTGGGTACGCTCCTGAAATTTAGACTTCAACACTTTAAAGAAATGTACTTGATTGAAAGATACCTTTATGGGTTTCCACTCACTTGTCTCTGTGTGAGTGGGGTACGCCCTTTTACTTCCTGAGTTGTGGAAATAACCAAACTGGTGAAAAACTGTTCTACACATTTCTCCTTCACTTTTGTTTTTTATGAACATCGGGATTACTGTATGATTCTACGAGAGGAGGAAGGACAAATCAGAGAAACCTCCAAGTTGTCATACGAAGAATATATCGTCTTCTCAATAACAAAAGGGATGTATTCCATGTTATAAATATCTCATATGCGCCCTGTACACAGACAGATACCACCCTATATTTTGTATCATATACTGTTCTTGTAAAATTGGTGATTTTTACTTTGGCATTTGTAGTGGACGGGCTGCATTGCGCCACACGGGCAAACAGTTCAGAACAAACCTTTTCTGATGGCGAGAAGTTGTTTGGTCCTAAATTGGACAAATGGATTTCTGAGGCCATGGGGGTAAAGTCTGTTTTCCGACCATTGCCTCCAACGGTACCTAGACGGAAATACTCTGGCCCGGCGTTCAAATCCTTTAGACCTCAGCCCTTGCGAGGACGTGGTAGAGGAACAGCCACGCCTGGTAGACGAGGCAAGGACGTGGTTTCCAACAAACCAACATCAGTCAGGACGCCTTGGTCACCGACAAGCCACTGGCATGACGGGCTCTCAGCCCATCTCGGATTTCCAATTGTGGGAGCACGTCTTCAGACGTTCCATTTGGCAGAGTTCCAGACATCCACAGATCGGTGGATCCGCAATTATTCGTCATCTGGTACAATTGGCTGTCTCCCGCCACTGCGGGTTTTCAAGACAGGACTGCCTCTGTTGGACGACAAGAGGCGGTTCGGCAATTTGCCATTCAGTCTCTATTGGATTCAGCAGTTTGATTCCGGTCCCTGTACACCAACAAGGTCGGATGGCTCCGTCAGGCTAATATTGAACGTAAAGAGTCTCAATCAGTACGTCACTTACTACAATAAAGAGGGAATCTCTGCGGTCAGTAATTGCAAGTTTACAGCCACAGGAATTCATGATTGCGCTAGATCTCAAGGTTGCGTACTTACACATTCCGATTTGCCACCTAATCAGAGGTGCTTGTGTTTTGCAAAACGGCAGAATCATTACCAGTTTCAGGCTCTACCGTTGGGCCTCTCGTCAGCGTCTTCGGGTATTCACCAAAGTGATGTCTGTGATGATAGTTCATCTCAGATCCCTGAATGTGATAATAGTTCTGTACTTGGACAAATCTGCTCATCAAAGCTCCGTCTCAATAGATGTTCCTCAGACATGCGTTGCTAACGTACAAGGTACTAGTTCACCACGGTTGGATTGTCAACTTCAAGAAATCACATCTAATTTCGTCTCATCGACTTCAATTCCTAGTTATGATTCTCGGTACGGTAAATCAAAGAATTTATCTACCAGAACAGAAAGTACAGATTATTTGTCATCTGGTACAATACTGCTCAAGCCACGCACAGTCTCGGTACATTTGTGCATTCGCCTCTGAGGCACAATGGTGGCGGCTTTCGAAGCGATTCAGTTCGGAAGATTTCACTCACGTCCTTTTCAGCTGGATGTGCTCGTACAGTGGTCGGGTTCGCAGCTGCAGATTCACCACTCTACTCTGGTGGCTCAAAGTACACAATCTAACCGCAGGGAAACGGTTTGGCGCCTGGAATTGGATAATTCTCACGACGGACGCGAGTCTCAGAGGTTGGGGAGCTGTAGTTCAAAATTGTCAGCTCCAGGGTCTCTGGGCGGATCACGAAAGATTATCTGTCTATAAATGTCCTGGAACTCCGGGCAATTTGCAATGCGCTACGACAAGCAGTACACATGCTTCGGTCTCAGACTGTCCAGGTGCATTCAGACAAAGCGACGTCAGTCGCGTTCATCAACAAGCAAGGAGGAGCGAGAAGCCGCATGGCAATGCGAAAAGTAGCTCAAATCCTCAATTGGGCCCAACATCACCAAGTGATATTGGGGGTCATTCCGGGTTGTTCGCTCGTTATTTTTTTCTCGCAACGGAGCGATTAGTCGCTAATGCGCATGCGCAATGTCCGCAGTGCGACTGCGCCAAGTAAATTTGCTATGCAGTTAGGTATTTTACTCACGGCATTACAAGGTTTTTTCTTCGTTCTGGTGATCGGAGTGTGATTGACAGGAAGTGGGTGTTTCTGGGCGGAACCTGACCGTTTTATGGGTGTGTGCGAAAAAACTCTACAGTTTCTGGGAAAAACGCGGGAGTGGCTGGAGAAACGGAGGAGTGTCTGGCCGAACGCTGGGTGTGTTTGTGACGTCAAACCAGGAACGAAACTGACTGAACTGATCGCAGATGCCGAGTAAGTCTGGAGCTACTCAGAAACTGCTAAGAAGTGTCTATTCGCAATTCTGCTAATCTTTCGTTCGCAATTTTGATAAGCTAAGATTCACTCCCAGTAGGCGGCGGCTTAGCGTGTGCAAAGCTGCTAAAAGCAGCTTGCGAGCGAACAACTCTGAATGACCCCCATTGTCGGCAGTGTTCATTCCGGGAGTGGACAACTGGGAGGCGGATTATCTCAGCCGTTGGGATTTTCATCCAGGAGAATGGGCATTAAAGCCAGAAGTGTTTCACATGTTGATCCAGAGATGGGGTTACCCTCGAGGACCTGATGGCATGCCGCCACAATCGCCAAACACCCAGTTTGTGTCCAGAACGAGAGATCCAAAGGCAGTGGCGGTGGATGCTCTCGCAATCGCGTGGCCGTACAGCCTCGTGTATCTGTTTCCACCGTTCCGCTGCTCCCTCTGTTGCTAAAACGGATCAAAAGAGTCTGCCACAGTCATACTAGTGGCGCCTCATGGGCCTCGGAGAGCTTGGTTCTCGGATCTCCACGGACTACTCGCAGACGATCCTTGGCCGCTCCACTACGGCCGGACCTGTTATAACAGGGTCTGTACCTTTACCCCGAGTTAGCGCGGCTTCGTTTGACGGGGTGGCTGTTGAGATCGCCCTCTTAAGAAGAGAGGGCATTCCAGATTCGGTTATACCAACCATGTTACGAGCTAGGAAGCCAGTTACAGCAGCTCATTATTACAGAATTTGGCGATAGGTTGGTGTGAAGCTCGGAAGTTTCTGACATAATTTTTCAAGTTATCCTGTCTTTTGTTATTTCTACAGACGGGGTTAGATGGAGGACTGCGTTTATCTACACTAAAGGTGCAGGTATCTGCTTTGTCAATTTACTTTCAAAGACGATTGGCTCTATTGCCGTCTGTACACACCTTTCTGCAAGGTGTCCTCAGAGTACAGCCTCCATTCTTTCCACCTACAGCGCCATGGGACTTGAATCTGGTTTTAGATTTCTTACAGTCTTCATATTTTGAACCCTTACAACAAGTGGAAATTAAGTTTCTCACTTGGAAAACAATTTTTCTTCTAGCCTTAAGCTTCGGCAAGGCGTGTTTCAGATTTGGGTGCCTTGTCATGCAAGCCACCGTATTTGGTGTTTCATGATGACAGAGCGGAACTTCGGACGAATTCCGCTTTTCTTACCAAAAGTAGTGTCATCTTTTCACATCAATCAACCAATAGTAGTTCCTGTGTTAACAGCACATTCTGGAACTCTGGATGCAGTACGCGCACTACGCGTTTATGTATCCCGAACGTCTACAGTTCGTAAGACTGATGCGTTGTTTGTTCTCTATGATGCTGCCAAGATGGGTTGGCCAGCTTCTAAGTAGACCTTATCCAGATGGATAAAACGGACAATACGTCAGGCTTACCTTCATGCTAGGTTACAGCCGCCTACATTTCACACGTTCTGGGGGGCAGCTGGTCGGGGAGCTTCTACGACACAGCTTTTGCCGTGCAGCTACATGGTCTTCAGTGCACACGTTTGTGCGCTTTTACAAGTTTGATACGTTTGCGGCATCAGCATCTAACACCGCCTAGTGTTACAGGTGCCAAACAGCTCTCCCGCCCATGGGGGAAACTTTGGTACGTCCCAAGAGTACTCCAGTGACCCCTAGTGAATGAAAAAGAAAATAGGATTTTGGTACTTACCAGGTAAATTCTTTTCTTTGAATCCTCAGGGGGCACTGGACGCCCACCCAGAGCAGTTTTACCTGGCTTGTGGTAAGTTCAGGGGATCTTATGGTAACACACTCTCACCGACTGGTTCAAATTATCAAGTGCTATCGGTTATAGTGTCAACTGTATAGTTGTCAGTAACGTTATGTGTCAACTTTATTGTTGTCCGTTATGTTTTCTCTAATGTCCTTGAGGATGCTGGCACTCCGTAAGGACCATGGGGAATAGACGGGCTCCGCAGGAGATAGGGCACTTTAAGAAAGCTTTGGACTCTGGGTGTGCACTGGCTCCTCCCTCTATGCCCCTCCTCCAGACCTCAGTTTTACACTGTGCCCAGAGCAAGATGGGTGCACTGCAGAGAGTTCTCCAGAGTTCTCTGCCTAGAAGCATTTTTGTTTGGATTTTTTCTTTCTACCTTTTACTCTTTTTTCACAGGGAGCACTGCTGGCAACAGGCTCCCTGCATCGAGGGAGAGAGGAGCAGACCTTCTTGTCAAAGATAGGCTCTGCTTCCTCGGCTACTGGACACCATTAGCTCCAGAGGGGGTGAACGCAGGTTCTTACTGGGCGTCCACCCCCGGAGCCGCGCCGCCGTTCTCCTCACAGAGCTAGAAGTACAGAAGACAGAAGTCGTCAGGCGGCAGAAGCCTTCAGCTTCACTGAGGTAACGCACAGCGCTGCAGCTGTGCGTCATTGCTCCCATACACCTCACACACTCCGGTCACTGTAAGGGTGCAGGGCGCAGGGGGGGGTGCCCTGGGCAGCAATACAAACCTCTGCATGGCAAAAAGACTATATACATGTACAGAGCCCACCTGTACAAGTATATAAAAGAGCCCCCGCCATATTTTACTAAGTTTGAGCGGGACAGAAGCCTGCCGCCGAGGGGGCGGGGCTTCTCCCTCAGCACTCACCAGCGCCATTTTCTCTCCACAGCACTGCTGAGAGGAAGCTCCCCGGACTCTCCTCTGCTTACACACGGTGAAAGGGTGCTTAAAAGAGAGGGGGGGGGGGGGGGCACATAATTGGCGGATTGCATATTATACAGCGCTGCTGGGGAAAAACAATTTGTGTTGGTCTCCAGGGTTATTGCGCTGGGGTGTGTGCTGGCATACTCTCTCTCTGTCTCTCCATAGGGCCTTGACAGGGATACTGTCTTCAGGAAAGGGGTTCCCTGTGTGTGTGTGTGAAGTGTATCGGTACGCGTGTGTCGACATGTTTGACGAGGAAGGCTCGCTTAATGTGGAGGGGGAGTGCTTGAATGTCAGGTTGCCGTCGGCAACGCCCGGAATGGGTGGATACGCTGAATGTCTTGAATGCAAATGTCAATCTATTGCATAAAAGATTAGACAAGGCAGAAGCTAGGGATCAGTCAGGTAGCCAGTCCATGCCTGTCCCTGGGGCGCCAGGTCCTTCGGGGTCTCAGAAGCGCACCATATCCCAGATCGATGAAACAGATACTGACTCTAGTGTCGACTATGCAGATGCAAAATTACAGCCAATGGTGGCTAAGGGTATACGGTACATGATTATGGCCATTAAAGAGGTTTTGCATATTACTGAGGAACCCCCTGTCCCTGACCCGAGGGTACACATGTATAAAGGGAAAAAGCCTGAAGTCACTTTTCCATCCTCTTTTCAATTAAGTGACTTGTGCGAAAAGGCTTGGGAATCTCCGGATAGGAGACCACAAGTTCCCAAAAGGATTCTCATGGCGTATCCTTTTCCACAAACTGATAGGATACGCTGGGAATCTTCGCCAAAAGTTGACAAGGCGCTGACACGTGTGTCCAAAAAGGTGGCACTGCCTTCTCAGGATACGGCTTCCCTCAAGGAACCTGCTGATCGCAGGCAGGAAATTACCTTAAAGCACATTTACAATCATTCCGGTACTATTGCTCGACCGGCTATGGCGTCGGCCTGGGTTTGTAGTGCGGTTGTAGCATGGGCAGATTCCTTATCTACGGAAATTGACACCTTAGATAGGGACGCCATTCAAATGACCATAGAGCATATCAGAGATGCTGCCTTGTATATGAGGGATGTCAGAGAGACATTTGTTTATTAAGCTCCAGAATAAATGCTATGTCTATTTCTGCTAGGCGGCTCTTGTGGACCCAACAGTGGTAGGGAGATGCCGATTCAAAGCGGCATATGGAGTCCTTGCCTTACAAAGGGGTGGAGTTGTTTGGAGACGGCCTCTCGGATCTTGTCTCTACGGCTACGGCTGGTAAGTCAAATTTCTTACCTTATGTCCCCCGCAACATACAAAAAAGGCTCCTCATTATCAAATGCAGTCCTTTCGTTCCAATAAAAACAAGAAGGTACGTGGATCATCCTTTGTTGCCAGGGGGAAAAAGCTGCACACAGCTAGTTCCCAAGAGCAGAAGTCCTCCCCTGCGTCTGCAAAGTCCACCGCATGACGCTGGGGCTTTCCGAGGGGAGGCAGATCTGGTGGGGGCTCGTCTTTGATTTTTCAGCCACGTCTGGGTTCACTCGCAGGTGGATCCCTGGGCATTAGAGATTGTTTCTCAGGGATACAGGCTGGAATTCGAATACTTGCCTCCTCGCCGATTTTTCAAATCTGCTCTGCCGGCTTCCCCGTCAGAGAGGGAGCTAGTGTTGGCAGCAATCCAAAAATTGTATATTCAACAGGTGATTGTCACAGTTCCTCATCTCCAGCAAGGAGAGGGATATTACTCAACCCTGTTTGTGGTCCCGAAACCGGACGGTTCGGTCAGACCCATTTTAAACCTGAAATCTCTGAACCTGTACTTGAAGAGGTTCAAGTTCAAAATGGAATCACTCAGGGCGGTCATCGCCAGCCTGGAGGGGGGGGGATTGGATGGTGTCCCTGGACATAAAGGATGCTAACCTTCATGTTCCGATATTCCCCCCGCATCAGGCCTTCCTGAGATTTGCAGTGCAGGACTGTCACTACCAATTTCAGACGTTGCCGTTTGGGCTTTCCACGGCCCTGAGAATTTTCACCAAGGTAATGGCGGAAATGATGGTGCTCCTGCGCAGGCAGGGGGTCATAATTATCCCATACTTGGACGATCTCCTCATAAAGGCAAGATCTCGGGAGAGGTTGCTGGACCGCGTGTCTCTGTCCATGAAGACGTTGCAGATACACGGCTGGATTCTCAATATACCGAAGTCCCAGCTAGTCCCTACAACGCGTCTGACCTTTTTGGGCCTGATTCTAGACACAGACCAGAAAAAGGTTTTTCTTCCAATCAAAAAGGTTCAGGAACTCATAGCCATGGTCAGGAACCTATTAAAACCAAAAAAGGTTTCAGTGCATCATTGCACGCGGGTCCTGGGAAAGATGGTGGCTTCCTACGAGGCCATCCCTTTCGGCAGGTTCCATGCGAGGACTTTTCAATGGGACCTCTTGGACAAGTGGTCCGGGTCCCATTTACAAATGCATCAAAGGATCACACTGTCTCCCAGGACCAGGGTATCTCTCCTGTGGTGGCTGAACAATGCTCACCTACTAGAAGGTCGCAGGTTCGGCATTCAGGACTGGGTCCTGGTGACCACGGACGCAAGCCTCCGAGGCTGGGGAGCAGTGACACTGGGAAGAAATTTCCAAGGTCTCTGGTCAAGCCTAGAGTCTTGTATCCACATCAACGTCCTGGAGTTGAGGGCCATATACAACGCCCTGCGTCAAGCGGAGGAATTGCTTCGGAGAAAACCGGTTCTGATTCAGTCAGACAATGTCACGGCAGTGGCTCATATAAACCGCCAAGGCGGAACAAGGAGCAGAATGGCCATGGCAGAAGCGACCAGGATTCTACGCTGGGCGGAAGGCCATGTAAGCGCGCTGCTAGCGGTGTTCATCCCGGGGGTGGACAACTGGGATGCGGACTTCCTCAGCAGGCACAACCTGCATCCGGGAGAGTGGGGACTTCATCAAGAAGTCTTCACACAGATCACGGATCGTTGGGGACTGCCTCAAATCGACATGATGGCATCCCGTCTCAACAAAAAGCTAAAGCGGTATTGCGCCAGGTCAAGGGACCCTCAGGCGGTAGCGGTAGACGCTCTGGTGACACCTTGGGTGTTCAGATCGGTCTATGTGTTTCCTCCTCTTCCTCTCATACCCAAGGTGTTGAGAATAATACGAAGAAGCAGGGTCAGAACAATACTCATTGTTCCGGATTGGCCACGGAGGACTTGGTATCCAGAGCTGCTCGCAGGGGATCCGTGGCCTCTTCCTCTAAGGCAGGACCTGCTGCGGCAGGGGCCCTGTCTGTTCCAAGACTTACCGCGGCTGCGTTTGACGGCATGGCGGTTGAACGCCGGATCTTAGCGGAAAAAGGAATTCCGGAGGAAGTCATTCCTACCCTGATCAGGGCTAGGAAAGATGTGACGTTAAAACATTATCACCGTATATGGCGGAAATATGTTGCTTGGTGTGAGGCCAGAGCTGCTCCTACGGAGGAGTTCCATTTGGGCCGTCCACTCCACTTCAAACAGGAGTGACTTTGGGCCTAAAATTAGGGTCCATAAAGGTCCAGATTTCGGCCTTATCCATTTTCTTTCAAAGAGAATTGGCCTCTATTCCTGAAGTACAGACCTTTGTGAAGGGAGTGCTGCATATTCAGCCTCCTTTTGTGCCTCCGGTGGCGCCTTGGGATCTTAACGTGGTGTTACGTTTCCTCAAGTCACCTTGGTTTGAACCACTCAAAACTGTGGAGTTAAAATACCTCACGTGGAAAGTGGTCATGTTGTTGGCGTTAGCTTCGGCAAGACGTGTTTATCACATAAAAGCCCATACTTGGTTTTTCACGCGGATAGGGCAGAGTTGAGGACTCGCCCTCACTTTCTGCCAAAAGTGGTCTCATCTTTTCATGTGAACCAACCTATTGTCGTGCCTGTGGCTACACGGGACTTGGAGGATTCCGAGTCCCTGGATGTAGTCAGGGCTTTGAAGATTTATGTGACCAGAACGGCTAGAATCGGGAAGACTGAAGCTTTGTTCGTTCTGTATGCGGCCAACAAGGTTGGCGCTCCTGCTTCAAAGCAGACTATTGCTCACTGGATCTGTAACACGATTCAGCAGGCACATTCTACGGCAGGATTGTCGTTACCGAAATCGGTTAAGGCCCACTCCACTAGGAAAGTGGGCTCTTCTTGGGCGGCTGCCTGAGGGGTCTCGGCATTACAGTTGTGCCGAGCTGCTACTTGGTCGGGTACAAACACCTTTGCAAAGTTCTATAAGTTTGATACCCTGGCTGAGGAGGACCTCCTGTTTGCTCAATCGGTGCTGCAGTGTCATCCGCACTCTCCCGCCCGTTTGGGAGCTTTGGTATAATCCCCATGGTCCTTACGGAGTCCCAGCATCCTCAAGGACGTTAGAGAAAATAAGATTTTACTTACCGGTAAATCTATTTCTCGTAGTCCGTAGAGGATGCTGGGCGCCCGTCCCAAGTGCGGACTTCTTCTGCAAGACTTGTATATAGTTATTGCTTACATAAGGGTTATGTTATAGTTTTCGGTGGTACCGTGGCTATGTTGTTGTTCATACTGTTAACTGGGTAAGTTTATCACAAATTATACGGTGTGATTGGTGTGGCTGGTATGAATCTCGCCCTTAGATTTACAAAAATCCTTCCTCGTACTGTCCATCTCCTCTGGGCACAGTTTCCCTAACTGAGGTCTGGAGGAGGGGCATAGAGGGTGGAGCCAGTGCACACCCAGAGTCCAAAGCTTTCTTAAAGTGCCCTATCTTCTGCGGAGCCCGTCTATTCACCATGGTCCTTACGGAGTCCCAGCATCCTCTACGGACTACGAGAAATAGATTTACCGGTAAGTAAAATCTTATTATATGTAATTCTCCTTTGTCAAACCTCTCTATAGCTCCTGTTCGGCTCAGTAAAAAAACACTGAGGTACTCTGGGATATGGAGGGGAGGAGTAGTCAAAATTTTAATTTATTCAGTGCCCTGTTCCTGCGGAAGCCGTCCATATCCCAAGAGTACTCCAGTGCCCCCTATGGATTCAAAGAAAACGATTTACCTGGTAAGTACCAAAATCCTATTTTTCCTAATAGGCAGTTGTAATAATGTACTAGCGTAGAGGGTGAGATGAAATCGCTGCGCAGTGAGACCTTAAGCTGGCCCAGGAGAAAATCTGGAGCTCTACTATTGAGCTCCCAAATATGAAACAAGAAAAAGTGGGGATGATTTCTCCTATTGGCGCTGGTCCTGGATCCGTGACCCCACCCCTTTTGTTCGGGCGGTGAATATGGCAGTAAAGAATGTGTCTGAATAGACAGGAGGTCAACGTAAAAAAAAATACAAATTCACAGTCACCTCAGTATATATAGAGTTTTCAGTTTTGAGATTCCTACACCCAAGGCATGCGATGTGAAAGGGGTATTACATATTTATATCCTTCTGAAGATATGGCCTCCAGAACTGAACACAGTATTCTACAGTGGTGCTTGAAAGTTTGTGAACCCTTCATAATTTTCTATATTTCTGCTGAAATTTGGCCTAAAACTACCTCAGATTCTCACACAAGTCCTAAAAGTAGATACAGAACCAAATCAGACAAACGAGACATAAAAATTAGACATGCTCTTTTTTTTTTTTATTGAAGAAAATTATACAGAATCACATTTCTGTGAGTGGCAAAAGTATGTGAACCTTTGCTTTCAGTATCTGGTATGACCCCCTTGTGCAGCAATAACTGCATGTAAACGTTTCCAGTGATTGTTGATTAGTCCTTAACATCAGCTTGGAGGAATTTTACCCTATTCCTCCGTACAAAAAAAAGCTTCAACCCTGTTATGTTGGTGGGTTTCCTCCCATGAACTGCTCGCTTCAGGTCCATTCACCACATTTCGATTGGATTAAGGTTAGGACTTTGATATTCCAAAACATTACATTTATTCTTCTTTAAAAAATGTTTTGGTTGAATGACTTGTGCTTTGGGTTGTTGTCTTGCTGACCCATGACCCACATTTTCTTGAGATGCCGCTCATGGTCATATGTTCTGACATTTTCTTTTAGAATATTCTTGTATAATTCGGAATTCATTGTCCAATCAATGATGGCAAGTTGTCCTGGGCCAGATGCAGCAAAACAGGTCCAAACCATGATACCACCGCTACTGTATTTCACAGAAAGTATGAGGTTTTGTATGCTGGAATGCAGTGTTCTCCTTCCTCCAAACAGATCGATTTTTATTTAAACCAAAAAGCTCTATTTTGGACTAATCTGTCAACAAAACATTGTTCCAAATAGCCTACTGGCTTGTCCAGGTGATCCTTACCAAATGCAGATAGGCAGCAATGTTCTTTTTGGAGAGCAGATGCTTTTTCCTTGCTGTCCTGCCATGCACACCATTGTTGTTCAGTGGACTCCTGAAAATTAACATTAGCTAATGTGAGACAGGTCTTCAGTTACTGAGAGGTTACCTTGGGTTCCTTTGTAACCTTGCAAACTATTAGACGCCTTGCTCTTGGCGTGATCTTTGTTGGTCAACCACTCCTGGGGAGGGCAATAATGGCTGGAATTTCCTCTATTTGTACACAATCTCTCTCGCTGTTGACTGGTGGAGTCCAAACTCTTTAGAGATGGTTTTGTAACCTTTTCCAGCCTGATGAGCAATTTTGAGCTCAAAGCAGCTCACTTTTGGCATATTGAGCTCAAACTCTACTGGTGTGTATAGGCGGGCGATGAGCGCTGATGCGTGCTCCCGCATCATCGCAAGCGAGGTGGGCAATCGTGTGTTTTGCACACAATGTTTTGCCCACCTTGTTCATCCATCACTCAATGTGTACGGCGCCGAGCGATGATGGATGAACTATCCTGCACTCTGGCCCTGCCCAGCTTCTTCCCCAAGCCCCAACTCACGGAGCTGCAGCAGCCGCCAGCGGACCCACCCTGCTCCCTCCCCAAGTGGCTTCATGGAGCAGCAGAGATCACATCACATGCAGCAGTCAATACAGTGAGTTCACTGCCACCAATGTTCATTATGATTGTCCCCCAGTAATACATACATTGCTGGCACCACTGGCCACCAATGATTATGTATGCCAGTAATATATACATTGCTGTCAGATGCCAGCAATGTATAACTGGCACCACGGGCCACCAATGTACATGTATAATATATACATTGCAGGCAGCAGTTCCCCTTTTTTACATGTTATGGCAGCAGTACCGCTTTTTACACATTACGGCAGTACAGATGGAGCCACGAGAGTGTCTTCGTCCGGGGCGTGCGCGCGTCCGTGACAGACGCGCCCCATTCACTAGAATGCGAAAGCGTCTGCACTCCCGGCGGGGCTAGGCGAATAGATCGCCTAGTCACGCCAGGAGTGCACGTATGCGATGGAGCCGCCTCAGATAAGCGCAGCTCCATCTGTAGTCCCCCTATTTACACATTACGGCAGCAGAGTCCCCCTATTTACACATTACGGCAGCAGAGTCCCCCTATTTACACATTAACGGCAGCAGAGTCCCCCTATTTACACATTAACGGCAGCAGAGTCCCCCTATTTACACATTACGGCTGCAGAGTCCCCCTATTTACAATGGCCCATGCTCCCACCCTTGGAATTCAAACCCAGCCCATTATGTAAATAGCCTTTCTAATGAAAGATTTTCAGCAAAGTCTTTCACCTCCTGAAAATCTCTTGCTCTTTGGGAAAATAGCTCAGTGTGTATGCACTACTTTGGGTGAAAGATACATTCAGAGATGTTGTCAAAGTCTTTTGAAATAAAAATCTCCTAGTGTGTATGGGCCTTAATTTCACCTGCAAAATATCTGCTAGCCTAAAGGTTCACATACTTTTGACACTCACAGATATGTGATATTGGGTCATTTTCCTCAATAACATTTTTTTTTTATTTGTTTGATTTGGTTCTCTTTATCTACTTTTAGAATTTAAAAATCTGAGGTAGTTTTAGGCAAAATTTCAGCAGAAATATAGAAAATTATGAAGGGTTCACAAACTTTCAAGCACCACTCTAGATGAGGCTGTACCAATTACTTATCCATGCTGCTATTATTACTATTATTTTTTATTTATATGGCGCCACAAGGGATCTGCAGCGCCCATTACAGAGTACATAAACAAATGAGCGAAACAAGAAGAAAGCACCCTCTGTTTGAGCCGATATAGGACAAGTGCAAGGTACATACAGAAGATCAGGGGTTAGGTGACATCAGAGGGAGTATAGAGTCTAAGATAGTGTAAGAGAAAGAAAGGCACATGAGGGGAGAGGGCCCTGCTCTTGACAGCTTACAATCTAAAATCCAGCTTTCACTGCACATGTTTTAGAGGATTATTTAATAGATCTGATTCACTTGTCCAGTCTAAAGACCACTTCTGGTATTGTGTTTCTTTGGCTCCATGGGTTAGGAAATTTCCTGTAACCACTTTTGCTACTTGGGAGTCGTGTTAGGGCAGTGGTCAGGGAACTTTTTTTTACCTTTTACCCCTTTTACCCCAAAATATATTTAGATACGCCGACATTATCCCCTTGATTTGAAAGGAAGGAAATCCTATATTATTGTGCATATATACTGGTTATCACTGTTTATATGGCATTTATGAGATACTCTGTGTGTGTGTGTGTGTGTGTGTGTGTGTGTGTGTGTGTGTATATATATATATATATATATATATATACAGAGACTTGGCTGTCAGCACTGCACTACTGGAGGGTCTACCACGTGTTCTAAATTGGTTAGACATTATACCCATTTGAATTGCCTTCACTCCTGAGTTTCTGAGTGTCAGGTTCAAGCTGCTGCCTGACGAGGTTCCTTATGCTTGTGAACCAGTTAGATTCTATACACATATGAATCTTCCCCATATTCGAATATCTGAATGTCAGACTCAAGCTGATGATATATGAGGTATGGTCCTCGCTGTATCAATCAAGTCCCATTGAAATATTGAAACGTTGTTCATACATCTTTGAATGACCTTTCTCTAACGTCCTAGTGGATGCTGGGAACTCCGTAAGGACCATGGGGATAGCGGGCTCCGAAGGAGGCTGGGCACTCTAGAAAGATCTTAGACTACCTGGTGTGCACTGGCTCCTCCCACTATGACCCTCCTCCAAGCCTCAGTTAGATTTCGTGCCCGGCCGAGGTTGGATGCACACTAGGGGCTCTCCTGAGCTCTTAGAAAGTTATAGTCTTAGAATTTGTTATTTTCAGTGAGACCTGCTGGCAACAGGCTCACTGCAGCGAGGGACTAAGGTAAGAAGAAGCGAACTCGCCTGCTTGCAGCCGGATTGGGCTTCTTAGGCTACTGGACACCATTAGCTCCAGAGGGATCGACCGCAGGCCCAGCCTTGATGTTCGGTCCCGGAGCCGCGCCGCCGTCCCCCTTACAGAGCCAGAAGCAAGAAGATGGTCCGGAAAATCGGCGGCATGAAGACTCTGTCTTCACCAAGGTAGCGCACAGCACTGCAGCTGTGCGCCATTGCTCCTCTCACACACTTCACACTCCGGTCACTGAGGGTGCAGGGCGCTGGGGGGGGCGCCCTGAGGCAGCAATAAAAACACCTTGGCTGGCTAAAATACCTCAATATATGGCCCCAGGGGCTATATATGAGGTAAATACCCCTGCCAGAATTCCATAAAAAACGGGAGAATAGGCCGCGAAAAAGGGGCGGAGCCTATCTCCTCAGCACACTGGTGCCATTTTTCCCTCACAGCTCGGCTGGAGGGAAGCTCCCTGGCTCTTCCCTGCAATTCTACAGTACAGTAAGAGGGAAAAGAGAGGGGGGGGGGGGGCATTAAAATTGGCACTGTATACAGTATATTATATAAAAGCTATTAGGGACATAACTCAGTTAGTCCCTGTATATATATAGCGCTCTGGTGTGTGCTGGCATACTCTTACTCTGTCCCCCCAAAGGGCTTTTGTGGGTCCTGTCCTCGTTTAGAGCATTCCCTGTGTGTCTGCGGTGTGTCGGTACGGCTGTGTCGACATGTTGAATGAGGAGGCTTATATGGTGACAGAACAGGCCGATATATGTGATGTCGCCCCCTGTGGGGCCGACACCAGAGTGGATGGATAGGTGAAAGGTATTAACCGACAGTGTCAACTCCTTACATAAAAGGGTGGATGACGTAACAGCTGTGGGACAGCCGGCTTCGCAGCCCGCGCCTGCCCAGGCGTCTCAAAGGCCATCAGGGGCTCAAAAACGCCCGCTCTCTCAGATGGCAGACACAGATGTCGACACGGAGTCTGACTCCAGTGTCGACAAGGTGGAGACATATACACAATCCACTAGGAACATCCGTGACGTGATCCCGGCAATAAAAAATGTGTTATACATTTCTGACTTTAACCCAAGCACCTCTAAAAATGGGTTTTAGGTTTGGGGAGAAAAAACAGGCAGTGTTTTGTTCCCCCATCAGATGAATAAATGAAGTGTGTGTAAGCGTGGGTTCCCCCGTTAAGAAACTGGTAATTTATAAAAAGTTACTGATGGCGTACCCTTTCCCGCCAGGTGGATAAGTTACGCTGGGAGATATCCCCTAGGGTGGATAAGGCGCTCACACGTTTGTCAAAAAAGGTGGCACTGCCGTCTTAGGATACGGCCACTTTAATAGGTACCTGTTGATAAAAAACAGGAGGCTATCCTGAAGTCTGTATTTACACACTCAGGTACTAGACTGAGACCTGCAGATAGTGCTGCTGCAGCGTGGTCGGTGACCCTGTCAAACAGGGATACTAGTTGGCAAACATAAAAACATATTAAAGACGTCGTCTTATATATGGGGATGCACAGAGGGATATTTTGCCGGCTGGCATCCAAAATAAATGTAATGTCCATTCTGTCAGGAGGGTATTAGAGACCTGTCACTGGACAGGTGATGCTGACTTAAAAAGCGCATAGAGAGCCTTATAAGGGTGAGGAATTATTTGGGGATGGTCTCTGGGACCTCGTATCCACAGCAACTGCTGGGAAGAAATAATTTTACCTCAGGTTTCCTCACAGACAAAGGTACAGTCCTTTCGGCTTCAGAAAAGCAAGCGGGTCAAATGGCGCTTCCTTTCTGTACAGAGACAAGGGTAGAGGGAAAAAAGCTGCACCAGTCAGCCTGTTCCCAGAATCAAGATTCTTCCCCCGCCTCCTGTGAGGCCACACCATGACGCGGGTGCTCCACAGGTGTAGCCAGGTACGGTGGGGGGCCGTCTCAAAAATTTCAGCAATTAGTGGGCTCGCTCACAGGTGGATCCCTGTTTCTTTCAAGTAGTATTTCAGGGGTACAAGCTGGAATTCGAGATGTCTCCCCCCAGCCGTTTCCTAAAATATGCCTTGCTGACAACTCCCTCAGGCAGGGAGGCTGTGCTAGAGGCAATTAATAAGCGGTATTCCCAGCAGGTAATACTCAAGGTGCCCCTACTTCAACAAGGACGGGGTTACTATTCCACACGGGTTGGGGTACCGAAACCGCATGGTTCGGTGTGACCCATTTTATATTTAAAATCCTTGAACACAAAAATTCAAGTTCAAGATGGAATCGCTCAGGGCGGTTATTCCAAGCCTGGACGAGGGGGATTACATGGTATCCTGGGACATCAAGGATGCTTACCTGCATGTCCCCATTTACCATCCTCGCCAGGAGTACCTCAGATTTGTGGTACAGGATTACCATTACCAAGTCCAGACACTGCCGTTTGGACTGTACATGGCACCGAGGGTGTATTATCAAGGTAATGGCCGAAATGTTGATACTCCTTCAAAAAAAGGGAGTTGTAATTATCCCGTACTTGGACAATCTCGTTATAAGGGCGAAGTCCAAGGAGCAGTTGGTAGTCGGGGTAGCACTATTTTGGAAAGTGCTACAACAGCATGGTTGGATTCTAAACAGTCCAAAGTCACAGCTGGTTCCTATGACACGTCTACTGTTCCTGGGGATGGTTCTGGACATAAACCAGAAATAGTGTTTCTCCCGGAGGAGAAAGCCAAGGAGTTGTCATCTCTAGTCAGAGACCTCCTGAAGCCAAAATAGGTAGCGGTGCATCATTGCACGCGAGTCCTGGGAAAAATGGTAGCTTCCTACGAAGCAATCCCATTAGGCAGGTTCCATACAAGAACTTTTCAGAGGGACCTGTTGGACAAGTGGTCCGGATCGCATCTTCCGATGCATAGGCTGATAACCCTGTCTCCAAGGACCAGGGTATCTCTACTGTGGTGGCTGCAGAGTGCCCATCTTCAAGAGGGCCGCAAGTTCGGCATACAGGACTAGGTCCTAGTGACCATGGATTCCAGCCTTTGAGGCTGGGAGGCAGTCACACAGGGAAGAAATTTCCAGGGACTTTGGTCAAGTCAGGTTATTTCCCTACACATAAATATTCTGGACCTGAGGGCCATTTACAATGCCCTGAGGCCGGCAAGGCCTCTGCTCCAAAACCAGCCGGTACTGATCCAATCAGACAACATCACGGCAGTCGCCCATGTAAACCAACAGGGCGGCACAAGAAGCAGGATGGCGATGGCAGAAGCCACAAGGATTCTCCGATAGGCGGAAAATCATGTGTTAGCACTGTCAGCAGGGTTCATTCCCGGAGTGGACAACTGGGAAGCAGATCTTCTCAACAGACACGACCTCCACCCGGGAGAATGGGGACTTCCTCCAGAAGTCTTCCAATAGGATTGTACACCATTGGGAAAGGCCACAGGTGGACATGATGGCGTCCCGCCTCAACAAAAAGCTATAAAAGATATTGCACCGGGTCAAGGGACCCTCAGGCGATAGCTATGGACGCTCTGGTAACACCGTGGGTGTACCAGTCGGTTTATGTGTTCTCCCCTCTGCCTCTCATACCAAAGGTACTGAGAATAATAAGAAGGCGAGGAGTAAGAACGATACTCGTGGATGGCCAAGAAGAGCTTGGTACCCAGAACTTCAAGAATTTATATCAGAGGACCCATGGCCTCTGCCACTCAGACAGGACCTGCGGCAGCAGGGGCCCTGTCTGTTCCAAGACTTACCGCAGCTGCGTTTGTCGGCATGGCGGTTGAACGCCGGATCCTGAAGGAAAAGGGCATTCCGGAGGAAGTCATTCCTACGCTTACTAAAGCCAGGAAAGAGGTTACAGCAACTCATTATCACCGCATATGGCGAAAATATGTTGCATGGTGTGAGGCCGAAAGGGCCCCAACAGAGGAATTTCAACTTGGTCGATTTCTGCATTTCCTGCAAGCAGGAGTGACTATGGGCCTTAAATTGGGTTCCATTAAGGTACAGATCTCGGCTCTGTCGATTGTCTTTCAAAAAGAACTAGCTTCAGTACCTGAAGTTCAGACATTTATAAAAGGAGTGCTGCAGAGTCAGCCCCCGTTTGTGCCTCCTGTGGCACCTTGGGATCTCAACGTGGTGTTGAGTTTCTTAAAATCACATTGGTTTGAACCACTAAAAACCGTGGATCTGAAATATCTCACGTGGAAGGTGGTTATGTTATTGGCCTTGGCTTCTGCCAGGCGAGTATCAAAGTTGGCGGCTTTGTCTTGTAAAAGCCCTTATTTGATTTTCCATATGGATAGGGCAGAATTGAGGACTCGTCCCCAGTTTCTCCCAAAGGTGGTGTCAGCGTTTCACCTGAACCAGCCTATTGTGGTGCCTAGGCTACTAGGGACTTGGAGGACTCCAAGTTGCTAAACGTTGTCAGGGCACTGAAAATATATGTTTCCAGAACGGCTAGAGTCAGAAAATCTGACTCGCTGTTTATCCTATATGCACCTAACAAGCTGGGTGCTCCTGCTTCTAAGCAGACTATTGCTCGTTGGATTTGTAGTACAATTCAGCTTGCACATACTGTGGCAGGCCTGCCACAGCCAAAATCTGTCAATGCCCATTCCACAAGGAAGGTGGGCTCATCTTGGGCGGCTGCCCGAGAGGTCTCGGCTTTACAACTTTGCCGAGCAGCTACTTGGTCAGGGGCAAACACGTTTGCAAAAATTCTACAAATGTCATACCCTGGCTGAGGAGGACCTGGAGTTCTCTCATTCAGTGCTGCAGAGTCATCCGCACTCTCCCGCCCGTTTGGGAGCTTTGGTATAATCCCCATGGTCCTTACGGAGTTCCCAGCATCCACTAGGACGTTAGAGAAAATAAGAATTTACTCACCGGTAATTCTATTTCTCGTAGTCCGTAGTGGATGCTGGGCGCCCATCCCAAGTGCGGTTTATCTGCAATACTTGTACATAGTTATGGTTAACTAAATCGGGTTATTGTTGAGCCATCTGTTGAGAGGCTCTATTGTTTCATACTGTTAACTGTGTTTCATATCACGAGTTGTACGGTGTGATTGGTGTGGCTGGTATGAGTCTTACCCGGGATTCAAAATCCTTCCTTATTGTGTACGCTCGTCCGGGCACAGTACCTAACTGAGGCTTGGAGGAGGGTCATAGTGGGAGGAGCCAGTGCACACCAGGTAGTCTAAGATCTTTCTAGAGTGCCCAGCCTCCTTCGGAGCCCGCTATCCCCATGGTCCTTACGGAGTTCCCAGCATCCACTACGGACTACGAGAAATAGAATTACCGGTGAGTAAATTCTTATTTTTATGTGCTGACAATATGTTCTGAAATGAAGAGATTTTACCCCTGCTGAAGTCTTGGAACAAGACGAAATGCGTTGGGTTATTTATCTATCTATTATCTGATGTTACCTCCGAATCTACAATAAGGAGAAGGAGGAAATCGTAGTGATATATCTACGCTTTTTCCTCATCACTACAAACTGATTGTTCAAATTGTGCGACAAATGTAAATGTATCAACTCTGTATACTTCTGAACATTTGTGTCGGGTTTATATGTTGTTTTAATAAATTTTTATGTTAGTATTTGTTATCTGACGTAATTTATCCGGAGAGTACTGTAAGGGTCTGTTTTTAGGTAGGGCGTTGATATAACTCCCTTGGCGCCATATCCTCTATTTCGTTTCATATATATATATATATATATATATATATATATATCCGAAAAAAGATACAGGCACTCACCACTTCCTTGATGATGAAAACTTTATTGGTGTGTCTCACATAGAGACAGTTAACAGCATGTCAGCAAAAGGTGTCGACGTTTCGGCTCCATCTGAGCCTTTTTCAAGACTAACAAGATTACAGCAGGTTCTCACCCAGCAGCCCATGGCATAAAAGATTCGATGACGCAGCTTTGGGACAGCCGGCATCTCAGCCCGCGCCTGCCCAGGCATCTCAGAGGCCGCCAGGGGCTCAAAAACGCCCGCTACCTCAGATGGCAGACACAGATGTCGACACGGAGTCTGACTCCAGTGTCGACGAGGATGAGACAAATATACAATCCACTAGGGCCATCCGATGCATGATTACGGCAATGAAAAATGTGTTGCACATTTCTGACATTAACCCAGTTACCACAAAAAAGGGTATTATGTTTGGGGAGAAAAAGCAGCCAGTGACTTTTCCCCCATCTGATGAGTTAAATGAATTGTGTGAAGAAGCGTGGGGTTCCCCAGATAAGAAACTAGGAATTTCTAAGCGGTTACTAATGGCGTACCCTTTCCCGCCAACGGATAGGTTACGCTGGGAGACATCCCCTAAGGTGGACAAGGCGCTCACACGCTTATCAAAAAAGGTGGCACTGCCTTCTCAGGATACGGCCGCCTTAAAGGAGCCTGCAGATAGAAAGCAGGAGGCTATCCTGAAGTCTGTGTATACACACTCAGGTACTATACTGAGACCTGCTATTGCTTCAGCATGGATGTGTAGTGCTGCAGCAGCGTGGTCTGATTCCCTGTCTGATAACATTGATACCCTTGACAGGGACACTATATTGCTAACCATAGATCATATTAAAGACGTAGTCTTATATATGAGAGATGCACAGAGGGACATTTGCCGGCTGGCATCTAGAATTAATGCAATGTCCATTTCTGCTCGGAGAGTATTATGGACTCGACAGTGGACAGGTGATGCTGATTCTAAAAGGCACATGGAAATTTTGCCTTATAAGGGTGAGGAATTGTTTGGGGACGGTCTTTCGGACCTCGTATCCACAGCAACAGCTGGGAAGTCGACTTTTTTACCTCAGCTTCCCTCACAGCCTAAGAAAGCACCGTATTATCAAGTACAGTCCTTTCGGCCTCAGAAAGGCAAGCGGGTTAGAGGCGCGTCCTTTCTGCCCAGAGGCAGGGGTAGAGGGAAAAAGCTGCACCATACAGCCAGTTCCCAAGAACAAAAATCCTCCCCTGCTTCCACTAAGTCCACCGCATGACGCTGGGGCTCCACATGTGGAGCAAGGTGCGGTGGGGGCCCGTCTCCGGATCTTCAGCGACCAGTGGGTTCGCTCACGGGTAGATCTCTGGGTTCTACAAGTGGTATCTCAGGGATACAAGCTGGAGTTCGAGACGTCTCCCCCTCGCCGTTACCTCAAATCAGCCTTGCCAGCTACTCCCCAGGACAGGGAGGTAGTACTGGCGGCAATTCACAAGCTGTACCTCCAGCAGGTGATAATCAAAGTTCCCCTCCTTCAGCAGGGACGGGGTTACTATTCCACAATGTTTGTGGTACCGAAACCAGACGGTTCGGTAAGACCCATTCTAAATTTGAAATCCTTGAACACTTATATAAAGAAGTTCAAGTTCAAAATGGAATCGCTCAGGGCGGTTATTGCAAGCCTGGAAGAGGGGGATTACATGGTATCACTGGACATCAAGGATGCTTACCTACATGTCCCCATTTACCCACCTCACCAGGTGTACCTCCGTTTTGTGGTACAGGACTGCCATTACCAATTCCAGACGTTGCCGTTTGGTCTGTCCGCGGCACCGAGGGTATTTACCAAAGTAATGGCCGAAATGATGATACTCCTTCGAAAGAAGGGAGTTATAATTATCCCGTACTTGGACGATCTCCTTATAAAGGCGAGGTCCAGGGAGCAGTTGTTGGTCGGAGTAGCACTATCTCAGGAAGTGCTACAACAGCACGGCTGGATTCTGAATATCCCAAAGTCGCAGCTGGTTCCTACGACGCGTCTGCTGTTCCTGGGTATGATTCTGGACACAGAACAGAAGAAGGTGTTTCTCCCGGAGGAGACGGCCAAGGAGTTGTCATCTCTGGTCAGAGACCTCCTGAAACCAAAACAGGTGTCGGTGCATCACTGCACGCGAGTCCTGGGAAAGATGGTAGCTTCTTACGAGGCAATTCCATTCGGCAGGTTCCATGCAAGGATCTTTCAGTGGGATCTGTTAGACAAGTGGTCCGGATCGCATCTTCAGATGCATCGGCTGATCACCCTGTCCCCGAGGGCCAGGGTGTCTCTGCTGTGGTGGCTGCAGAGTGCTCATTTTCTCGAGGGCCGCAGATTCGGCATACAGGACTGGGTCCTGGTGACCACGGATGCAAGCCTCCGAGGTTGGGGAGCAGTCACTCGGGGAAGAAACTTCCAAGGGCAATGGTCGATTCAGGAGGCTTCCCTACACATAAATATTCTGGAACTAAGGGCCATTTACAATGCCCTAAGTCAGGCAAAACCCCTGCTTCAAAACCAGCCGGTGCTGATTCAGTCAGACAACATCACGGCGGTCGCCCATGTAAACCGACAGGGCGGCACAAGAAACAGGATGGCGATGGCAGAAGCCACAAGGATTCTCCGATGGGCGGAAAATCACGTGATAGCACTGTCAGCAGTGTTCATTCCGGGAGTGGACAACTGGGAAGCAGACTTCCTCAGCAGGCACGACCTCCACCCGGGAGAGTGGGGACTTCATCCAGAAGTCTTCCAGCTGATTGTAAATCGTTGGGAAAGGCCACAGGTGGACATGATGGCGTCCTGCCTCAACAAAAAGCTAAAAAGATATTGCGCCAGGTCAAGGGACCCTCAGACGATAGCTGTGGACGCTCTAGTGACACCGTGGGTGTACCAGTCGGTTTATGTGTTCCCTCCTCTTCCTCTCATACCAAAGGTACTGAGGATAATAAGAAAGAGAGGAGTAAGAACTATACTCATCGTTCCGGATTGGCCAAGAAGGACTTGGTACCCGGAACTACAAGAAATGATCTCAGAGGACCCTTGGCCTCTGCCTCTCAGACAGGACCTGCTACAGCAGGGGCCCTGTCTGTTCCAAGACTTACCGCGGCTGCATTTGACGGCATGGCGGTTGAACGCCGGATCCTGATGGAAAAGGGCATTCCGGTTGAAGTCATTCCTACGCTGATAAAAGCTAGGAAGGATGTGACAGCAAAACATTATCACCGCATATGGCGAAAATATGTTGCTTGGTGTGAGGCTATGAAGGCCCCAACAGAAGAATTTCAGCTGGGTCGATTTCTGCACTTCCTACAGTCAGGAGTGACTATGGGCCTAAAATTGGGATCCATTAAAGTCCAGATTTCGGCCCTGTCTATTTTCTTTCAAAAAGAACTGGCTTCACTGCCTGAAGTTCAGACGTTTGTTAAGGGAGTGCTGCATATTCAGCCCACTTTTGTGCCTCCAGTGGCACCTTGGGATCTCAACGTTGTGTTGGATTTCCTAAAATCACATTGGTTTGAGCCACTTCAGACCGTGGAGTTGAAATATCTCACGTGGAAAGTGGTCATGCTTTTGGCCTTGGCCTCGGCTAGGCGTGTGTCAGAATTGGCAGCTTTGTCATGTAAAAGCCCCTATCTGATCTTCCATATGGACAGGGCAGAATTGAGGACTCGTCCCCAATTTCTCCCTAAGTTGGTATCAGCGTTTCATTTGAACCAACCTATTGTGGTGCCTGCGGCTACTCGGGACTTGGAGGCTTCCAAGTTGCTGGATGTAGTCCGGGCCCTGAAAATCTATGTTTCCAGGACGGCTAGAGTCAGAAAAACTGACTCGCTGTTTATCCTGCATGCACCCAACAAGCTGGGTGCTCCTGCTTCTAAGCAGAATATTGCTCGCTGGATCTGTTGCACGATTCAACTTGCACATTCTGCGGCTGGACTGCCGCATCCTAAATCAGTCAAAACCCATTCCACGAGGTAGGTGGGCTCTTCTTGGGCGGCTGCCCGAGGGGTCTCGGCTTTACAACTTTGCCGAGCTGCTACCTGGTCGGGATCAAACACGTTTGCAAAATTCTACAAGTTTGATACCCTGGCTGAGGAGGACCTTGAGTTTGCTCATTCAGTGCTGCAGAGTCATCCGCACTCTCCCGCCCGTTTGGGAGCTTTGGTATAATCCCCATGGTCCTTACGGAGTACCCAGCATCCACTAGGACGTCAGAGAAAATAAGATTTTACTCACCGGTAAATCTATTTCTCGTAGTCCGTAGTGGATGCTGGGAGCCCGTCCCAAGTGCGGAATTCTGCAATACTTGTATATAGTTATTGCTTAACTATAGGGTTTTTGTTCTGAGCCATCTGTTTAATGAGGCTCAGTTGTTGTTCATACTGTTAACTGGGTATAGTTATCACGAGTTGTACGGTGTGATTGGTGTGGCTGGTATGAGTCTTACCCTGGATTCCAAATCCTTTCCTTGTAATGTCAGCTCGTCCGGGCACAGTTTCCCTAACTGAGGTCTGGAGGAGGGGCATAGAGGGAGGAGCCAGTGCACACCAGATGTAGTACCTAATCTTTTCTTTAAAGAGTGCCCAGTCTCCTGCGGAGCCCGTCTATTCCCCATGGTCCTTACGGAGTACCCAGCATCCACTACGGACTACGAGAAATAGATTTACCGGTGAGTAAAATCTTATATATATATATATATATATATATATATTTCTCTAATGTGGATGCTGGGGACTCCGTAAGGACCATGGGGTATAGACGGGCTCCGCAGGAGATATGGGCACTATAAAGAACTTTAGAATGGGTGTGCACTGGCTCCTACCTCTATGCCCCTCCTCCAGACCTCAGTTAGATCCTGTGCCCAGAGGAGATTGGGTGCATTACAGGGGAGCTCTCCTGAGTTTCTCTGATAAAGAATTTTGTTAGGTTTTTATTTTCAAGGAGCACTGCTGGCAACAGGCTCCCTGCATCGTGGGACTGAGGAGAGAGAAGCAGACCTACTTAAGTGATAGGCTCTGCTTCTTAGGCTACTAGACACCATTAGCTCCAGAGGGAGTCGGAACGCAGGTCTCCCCTCGCTGTTCGTCCCAGAATCGCGCCGCCGTCTTCCTCGCAGAGCCGGAAGATAGAAGCCGGGTGAGTATAAGAAGAAAAGAAGACTTCAAGGCGGCAGAAGACTTCAGATCTTCACTGAGGTAAGCGCGCAGCGGTAACGCTGCGCACCATTGCTCCCACACACTACACACACTAGCGGGCACTGATGGGTGCAGGGCGCAGGGGGGGCGCCCTGGGCAGCAATAAAAACCTCTGATTCTGGCATTATAAGGTTAGACACTGCGGAGGCCGTAATTCTATAAATCCCCCGCCAGTTTTGTGATATTTTAAGCGTGACCGAAGCCCGCCGCTGGAGGGTGCGGAGCTTGGTCCCTCAGCACTAACCAGCGCCATTTTCTCCACAGAGATCTGCAGAGAAGCTGGCTCCCCGGTCTCTCCCCTTCTGAACACGGTGACACAGGGCTGAAAAGAGGAGGGGGTCACTTGTAAGGCGCAGTGAGTGTATTAACACAGTGATTAAGATAAAAGCGCTATTATCTGGGAGATTATTTTCCAGTGTCAGTTGGCGCTGGGTGTGTGCTGGCATACTCTCTCTGTCTCTCCAAAGGGCCTTATTGGGGAACTGTCTCCTTATAACTATATCCCTGTGTGTGTGGGGGTGTCGGTACGAGTGTGTCGGCATGTCTGATGCAGAAGGCTCAGCTAAGGAGGAGGTGGAGCAGATGATTGTGGTGTCTCCGTCGGCAACGCCGACTCATGATTGGATGGACATGTGGAATGTTTTAAATGCAAATGTGACCTTATTACATAAGAGATTGGACAAAGCAGAGTCCAGAGAAAAAGCTGGGAGCCAATCCACCGCTTCGAGTGGGTCACCGGGCCCTTCTGGGTCTCAGAAACGTCCCCTATCCCAAATAGCAGACACTGATACAGACACGGATTCTGACTCCAGTGTCGACTACGATGATGCGAGGTTACACCCAAGGGTGGCCATAAGTATTCATTATATGATTATTGCAATAAAAGATGTTTTGCATATCACAGATGACCCCTCGGTCCCCGACACGAGGGTGCGCATGTATAAGGAAAAGAAACCTGAGGTAACCTTTCCCCCATCCCATGAGCTTAACAAGTTATTTGAAAAAGCTTGGGAAGCTCCTGATAAAAAACTGCAGATTCCCAAAAGGATTCTTATGGCGTATCCTTTCCCTGCACAGGACAGGGTACGGTGGGAATCCTCACCCAGGGTGGACAAGGCTTTAACACGCTTGTCCAAGAAGGTGGCACTACCGTCTCCGGACACGGCAGCCCTCAAGGATCCTGCTGATTGCAGACAGGAAACCACTTTAAAGTCTATTTATGCGCATACAGGTGCTTTGCTCAGACCGGCAATAGCATCGGCATGGGTGTGTAGTGCAGTTGCAGCTTGGACAGATACCTTGTCAGCTGACCTTGATACTCTAGACAGGGATATCATTTTATTGACCTTAGGCCACATTAAAGACGCAGTCTTATATATGAGGGACGCTCAAAGAGACGTTGGGCTGCTGGGTTCTAGAGCCAACGCCATGGCGATTTCTGCTAGGCGAGCCCTGTGGACCCGCTAATGGACGGGTGATGCCGACTCAAAGAAGCATATGGAGGTTTTCCCATACAAAGGTGAAGTTTTATTTGGGGAAGGTCTCGCGGACCTGGTTGCCACAGCTACCGCGGGTAAACCTACCTTTTTGCCTTTTGTTCCCCCACAGCAAAAGAAAACTCCACAATATCAGATGCAGTTCTTTCGGTCGCATAAGTCCAGAAGAGGTCGGGGGCTCATCTTTCCTCGCCAGAGGTAAGGGTAGAGGAAAGAGAGCACCTGCTCCAGCTAGTTCCCAGGAGCAGAAGTCCTCCCCGGCTTCTACTAAATCCACCGCATGACGCTGGGACTCCACTAAGGGAGTCCGCACCGGTGGGGGCACGTCTTCGACTCTTCAGCCAGGTCTGGGTTCTGTCAGACGTGGATCCTTGGGCGATGGATATTGTATCCCAAGGCTACAAACTGGAATTCGAAGAGGTGCCCCCTCGCCGATTTTTCAAGTCGGCCTTGCCAGCTTCTTCCCCAGAGCGGGAAGTAGTGTTAGCTGCAATTCAAAAGCTGTGTCAACAGCAAGTGATTGTCAAGGTTCCCCTAGTCCAACAGGGAAAAGGGTACTATTCGACCCTGTTCGTGGTCCCAAAGCCGGATGGTTCGGTCAGATCCATTTTAAATCTAAAATCCCTAAACTTGTACTTGAAAAAGTTAAAATTCAAGATGGAATCGCTCCGGGCTGTGATCTCCAGTCTGGAAGGGGGGATTTTATGGTGTCACTCGACATAAAGGATGCATACCTTCATGTCCCCATATATCATCCTCATCGGGCGTACCTGAGATTCGCTGTACGGGACTGTCATTACCAGTTTCAGACGTTGCCGTTTGGGCTTTCCACGGCCCCGAGGATTTTCACCAAGGTGATGGCGGAGATGATGGTGCTCCTGCGCAGGCAGGGAGTCACAATTATCCCATACTTGGATCAGTGGGACCTCCTGGACAAGTCGTCAGGGTCCCATCTACTAATACATCAGAAGATAAGCCTGTCCCCCCGGGCCAGGGTGTCTCTCCTGTGGTGGCTGCAAAGTGCTCACCTTCTAGAAGGTCGCAGATTCAGCATTCAAGACTGGGTTCTGGTGACCACGGACGCGAGCCTCCGAGGATGGGGAGCAGTCACACAAGGAAGAGATTTTCAGGGGCTATGGTCAAGCCAAGAGGCTTGTCTACACATCAACGTACTGGAATTGAGGGCCATATACAACGGCCTACGACAAGCGCGACCTACCGGTTCTGATTCAATCAGACAACGTCACAGCCGTGGCTCATGTAAACCGCCAAGGCGGGACAAGGAGCAGACCAGGATTCTTCGCTGGGCAGAAAATCACGTAAGCGCTCTGTCAGCGGTCTTCATTCCGGGAGTGGACAACAGGGAAGCAGACTTCCTCAGCAGACACGATCTCCATCCAGGAGAGTGGGGACTTCATCAGGACGTTTTCACAGAGATAACAAGTCTTTGGGGAATTCCTCACATAGACATGATGGCGTCACGCCTCAACAGAAGCTTCGGAGGTATTGTGCCAGGTCAAGGGACCCTCAGGCAGTAGCGGTAGACGCCCTGGTGACACCTTGGGTGTTTCAGTCGGTCTATGTGTTCCCCCCTCTTCCTCTCATCTCGAAAATATTGAGAATCATAAGACAAAAAAGAGTCCTCATTGTTCCAGATTGGCCTCGAAGGGCCTGGTATTCAGATCTTCAGGAGATGCTCACAGAAGATCCATGGCCTCTTCCTCTCAGGGAGGACCTGTTACAACAGGGGCCCTGCGTGTTTCAATACTTACCGCGGTTACGTTTGACAGCATGGCGGTTGAACACCGAATCCTAGCTGGGAAAGGTATTCCGGAGGAAGTCATCCATACTCTGATAAAGGCTAGGAAGGAGGTGACGGCAAAACATTATCAACATATCTGGAGGAAATATGTTTCTTGGTGTGAAGCCAAGAATGCTCCTACGGAAGATTTCCATCTGGGCCGTTTTCTCCACTTTCTACAGGCAGGAGTGGATATGGGCCTAAAATTAGGCTCCATTAAGGTACAGATTTCGGCCCTGTCTGTTTTCTTTCAG